>NW_010113720.1:17954-23314 GCF_000699245.1 Pterocles gutturalis | reverse complement strand
GCTGCCCCGTCTGGCTTCTGCTCAGCTGGAGCCGCCCGGGCTCGGGGGGAGGGCTGCAGGAGGAACATCGCGCTGTCGAGCCCATTTCAGCAACAAAATAGAGCCACGGGGGGTATAAAACAAAACTTCTTCTGTGGGTTGTTGGCTTTTGGAAACAGGTGATGGCTTGTATCAGCAGAAGCATGGCTGGCTGATGAATGCTTCCAGTCCCAGGGTTTTCCCCTCTGTTGTTGAAGGATTTTCTGCAGAAAAATGTCTGCGAGGTAGCCTGAGTTAAGAGCAAATAAAAAGTATTGCATACCCCCAGGAAGTCTGACCAAACTGGAGAGCTGGCTTCAGAAGGGGCTCTAGGAGGAGATGCTAATGCCCATCCTGCCCTGACTGGTGCTTTTGTTTCTCTCCTCCTGCAGGTCCTGGAGCTGAAGCACTGCTGTGCTCCCGGGGATGGCGGTGCTGGAGCAGCCCAGGTACCGGGTTTGTGGGGCTGTTATCAGGGATGGAAACTGCTGCAGGCCCTGGGAGCTCCCCCAGGCTTGTTCTGCTCCCTCAGAAAAGAGCAGCAAAGCCTTTCCTGCTCTAATTCTCTCCATTAGAACAGAGCTTTGTTATTTGTAAATATTGCTAATCCAATGTTTGAACTCACTGCAGAAGGCCTAAGAAAGCTCCTAAAACCCAAATTACATGAAAGCTACAAGTAGGATCAGGAGGGAGAGATGGGATGGGTTGGTTGTGTTTCCCACCTGGTTGCCTTCCTTGCTTTGATGCTGGCTTCAATAGGAACGTGTTTCTTCTGATGTTCCCAGCCTGGCACTGGGACTCTGCTGCTGATGTTTATGTCCATGAACCCTGCAGAAGTGTTGTAGAAAGTTCTGGCAAATTTTGACATAATAAAGCATTTTTCTGCTTTTTTCCTTCTAAGCTTTTAGGGTACTTGGCTCTGCTTTATTTATGATTCTACTGGCTAGAAAAGTGGAAATATTGCCAGTTTCTGGTGATGGGAATGGAGCTCCGCGTGGGGTCAGGAGGCTCCCAGGTCAGGAGTGGGATGACGAGTGCTGGCACCTGGGCAGCCCTGGCTTCACCTGCCAGGAGAGGGGCAGCTGGCTTGGAGGGAGGGAGGGAACTGGAAAAGAGAGCGGTAATTAAGCTGTGCTTGGTTGCAGCTGTGAGTGAGCTGATGCAGTGTGTTCAGCCTTGGCATTCTTGGGGCTCTGGTGTGTTCAGTGAAGAAAGGAGGCTGGGCTGGGGGAGGGAGGAGCAGAAAGAAGGGAAAAATAAAAGAAGTGTGGAAGCTAATCCCAAACACTGTGAAAAGGTCATGTGCTTCGATATGAGTAATTAATTTTCTTCGAGCAATATTGAAAAGGTTAACCTGATTTATGGAATGCAATTTAATTTAAAATGTGTTGTGTACCTTGTTAAAAGGGCCCAATTACAGCTGCTAATTCTGTGGACTGACACAGGCACCGTGTTCTGATAATAACCCCATGTGAGGGGGGATGTGTGCCAGTCAATAATTAGACGTAGCCTATTGAAATCTGAGGGGGAAGGAAGAAAAGGGGGAGAAATGCTGAAAGAACAACTGTTCTTTGTATCCGGATCCCGTAGTGTCCTTTTCAATTACCTGCTCTGTGAAGTACTCAGTGATTCATTTCAAGTCAGGTTTGTGCTCAGAGTGGTTTATCACAGCTCTTTGAGACAGGAGTGAAAATGCCAGATATTTACAGATCAGACCATTTTGCTCCTTGACCTTCATTCTGTTAATTCTTCTAGTAAAAGATAAAATAAAACCCTCCATCCTCTCTCCAGGATTTGACAAACAGCGGCCAATGGCATGATCAAATTGCACGAGTGGTGCTTGGATGTCGTTCTTGGTGATAATGTAAATTCCCCGGGCTGTGTGGAGTGGGGATCCTCAGCTAGAAGGGCTTGTGGTCTGAATTTCCAGCTGGAAATGTTCATCCTGATTTCCTCCTTGCTCCACTGCTCGTCCCTCTGGGACTCTGCAGCATTCCCATTCCTCCCAGTGCTGGGGAGCGTGTGGCTGGTGTCCCCTGGGGACCTGCTGCTGTGCCTGCTGGAGAGCCGGGCTGCTCCACTCCTCAACAGCGAGTGGTGTGAGAGCATCCCATGATGCAGGCACCTGCTGCCCAAGTTGCAATGAAATATGTTTCATTTCCTCTGGTCCTTTCCTCCTTGCTGTCAGTCTCCCCCGTCAGCAGCCAGCGTTGCTCCCGTTGTGTTCTGCAGCCAGCCCTTCAGCGAGCAATTAATGCAGCAGGCGCTGATGCAAAGTGACTAATGGCAGTGGGGGCACGCTGCTGTGTGGCACGCACTGTTCTCCGTTGTTCCCTCCAACAATGAGCCCGTGCTCCGCTTCATACGCTCAGGATTAACGGAGGAATGACTGCAACCCAAAGAACTGGCTGACAGGGTGCACACTCCTACAAGGAGCAGAATAAATTAATTGATTAGTGCGGCACCAAGATGCCTCTTGTTCCTGAAGTGTGTTGCTAAATGGGTGCTGGAGTGGCGCGGCTGCACGTGGCAGCGCAGAGCAGGGCGCGGGGATGTCTGTCTGGGGGGAGCAGGGGGGGACAGGTCTGTGGCTGTGGTTCATCCTGAACCCAGAAAATATTCCTGGTGTTCCAAATGGAGCTTGCCCTCAGAATCCCCGGGTGTTTCCAGTCTGAAATGCAGTCGGTGAGGGGTGTGCAGATGGGTTCCCAGATCGCTGCAGGCTGTAAGGACCGAGCGGTTGCTCCATGACAGGCGCTGCATCCCTTCCTACCGGTCCCCTCGCGTGCATCGTTCGTCAGCAGGGTTTGAGGAAAATAAGCCGAGATGTACTCCAGAAGGGTTATTTGTTGGAGATGAGCATAGCATTCTTATTCTTTTGGTATTACACTTGTGAGAAAAGGCACGTGTGTGTATCAAGCCTTCCTAAGCCCCTTGATTGAAATGCTGGGGAAATAACGGCAGCTCTCCCCTCCGCAGCGCCGAGCGGTCAGAGGCAAGAGCAGCCTGGGTTTGTATCGACCTTTCAGACTTCCATTGCTGTGACATTGAGCATTGAGACTTTTTTGACATTTTTAGCAATCAGAGGATAAAAAAGTCTTGTCTGAAAGGGCGAGGCAGGTGGAAGGAGCGGTGCCTGTGCTGAGCCCCCCTCTCCTGGTGCTCACCCCTGCACGCAGCGCCGTCCCCCCAGCCCTCCCCGGAGCCGCTTTACGCTGCGTCACCAAACGAGCCCAGCGAGCTTCAGCTTGTGACAACTTCATTATCCTATATTGACTTCTCGGGGAGCTGAAAGGAATATAATGGTAATTGAGCATAATGACTAATGGGCTGGGGAAGCCAAGCCGGTGGATGGCTGTTCCCCCCTCTGCCCCTGCCCAGGCAAACTGCTGCTGCGCGTGTTCCTCTCTTATCGAGCTCCTTCTCACCCAAAGGAGATTCTGCCCTCAGAGGAGCACGCAATGATTAGCATCAGAAGAAAAAAAAAAAAAGCCATTTGTATTATCAGAATATTAAAGGAGCAATTGTAATTTCTCAGCTGCAAGGAGCACTTAAAGCAAATTACCTCAATTAACAGAATAAGAATCAGGGACCTGCTTTAAATTTGATGTGTTGAAAAAACAGCCAGAGAGGATGCTTGGTATCTGTCATTGGGGGCTTAATATTTACTTCTGTTGATGAGACTTCGTCATGCTCTATTACAATTCATAGACTTGTGTTCCCAAATTTTATGCACCAAAATGCTTTGATTTATAGGGCAGAAGTTCTTTTTTTTCTCTGTGAATTCCTTTTATATTGTCATAAATGTGGTCAGTGATGCTTATCTCATGGTATTAATGTGCCTCATTTAATTATGTTGTCTTGCTCAAGAAGTGCACTTAGTTTGAAGGAAACTACAAATTGTTAACTTTTGGTAAACGCTCATTTCTCGCTGGAGAGCTGCGACAGCTCCTTCTGCAGACAGGGGTGGGGATCTGGGAAGGATCATGGTATTGTTGGGGCAGTAACAACTCGGGTCCATTGCATCTCTGCTTCGTGTGGGAGTCCCAGCTTAGATGGGTTGGTGCTGGCTTTCTGTGGCTTCCTCTTCCCCCGTAGGCACCCCCTGAAATCCATCCCAGCCTGCTCCCAGCAAACCGCCGGCAGCCTTGCAGGGTGCGTGTGCTGCTGCCAGCGCTGCTGCCCTGCCCCAGGAGCCAGAGGGGTGCTGGGGGGTTGGTGCCTTTTTTGGGGTCAGAGTGGTGTGATTCTCTATTGATTACTTGATCTGTGTCATTACAATCAGAACTGCAGGGATTTCAAGCCTGATTGACTGCAAATTAGAAATCCATTGGCTTGGCTGGAGTCCTGATGGCTGGGATTAGGAGAGAGCATGGTCTGGGGTCTGCTCTTCCTCTGCAGGCTTGAGAGGAGAGGCTTGCTAAGGGCGGCACGCGTCCCCTCTGCAGAGCAGGCTGCGGGGTGGGTTCTGCTCCTCCATCCCTGAGGATGCTGTGCCTGTATCCCTGTGCACAGCTGGCATCCTGCCTCTGGGATCCTCTGCGGTGGCAGGGTGTCTGCAGGACACAGGAGCAGGCTGGGAGCAACTGCAGCAGGAGCCAAGAAGTGGCACCAAGGCCAAAAGCCCCTCTCCTGGCTCCTCTCTTCGTCTGGGGTCTTCGGGCATCCATCCTACCCAATGGGTGTCCCTTCCCTTCGTTGTGCCGGGCACAGGACAGCCCTGGGGCCCAAGAGCTGCCTGGCAGTGGGTGCTTGCTCCCAAAGACAGTCTGGGGCTGGAGTTTGTCTGTCCCCCCCTCCTTGGAAGCTGAGCAAAGGAACATCAGCCGGTAGGAAAAGGATCTTTTTCTTTTTTTTTTTTTTTTTGTAAATAGGTTTTCATTTAAAAGATGCCAGAGCCAGCAGATTAGTGTCTTGACTATATAGGTTTCCTAAAGATAAGGCTGAGAAATTGATTTCAATTACCAAAGTGGATAGACAGGCTGCTCTGCGCTCTCCAGAGGATTGTTAACCCTCCAGAGGCAAGGAGTGAAAACCAGGAGGGGGCTTTTGAACCTCGAGCTGTTTCCTTAGGAGCAGCTGTGCCTCTCGCAGAGCATAAATCCTCGCCAAAGGAGCGAGGTAAAGAAAGGAGGTTTATTTAAGGATGTACAATGATCCTTGTGATACTTTGGGATTTCAGGCAAGCTTTCAGACCCTTCAGCGAGGCTCAGGAGGCCAAGGGTTAAAGCGGCTGCAGGGATTAAAGGATTTGGTGCCTTGCAAGCAGCAGGTTCACCTTTTCCAGGAGCGTCCCTGGCTGGGGGGGAGCGTCCCTGGCTGGGGGGGCACGAGGCTGAGCA
>NW_010113720.1:2891-17858 GCF_000699245.1 Pterocles gutturalis | reverse complement strand
TGGCAGCTCGTTTGTCACAAGTCGGGGTCCGGAGGGGACCAGGCAGTGTGCAAGGGGGCTGCCCAGGCAGGGGGTGTGGGGTGACCACTGCTCCCCTTTCATCCTCAGCCCTGTCCCAGCTGCTGTTCCTGCGTTTTACCCACCCAGCAATTGCCAAAATGTCTCTGTAATTGTGTCCGCGGGGTGCCTGCTTCCCTCCCCTCCTCAAACTCAATTCTCTATTTTTTGCAGCTTCACTGCTGCTTGATAATGGGCACCTTGCGGTAGATTTTTTCCGCTATTCACTTGCTGGGTCTCTTTTGTCCTGCCACAGGGAAATTTGCCCCTGCGGGTCTCACAGTAGGCTTCTCAGCTGGATTTCACGCGGGCTTTTATTGCCAGCAGCATCTGCTCTCCTCTCCGATTACTCCGGCGCATTTCTTTGATGCTTTACTGGGTTCACCAGCAGCTTCTCCTGCTGCTGAACTCCCATGTGGGCTCCCCCCCGCTGCCTGGGGGTATTTTGGGGGGGGGTTTCCCTGTGGTCAGGAGGAATTCAGCAGCATTGTACTGCAAGGAGACCAATGCGATAAGCGTGTTTAAGCAGCCACAGAAAAGCGCAGCACATAAATAAGACTTTGTTTCAGGCCATGGAACACATTTTGTTCCTGGAAGCAGCTCAGCAACTGCAGCTTTGGTGTCCTTTCAAATGCAATTACATATTTCAGGGAACATCCTATGGTTTGTACTTTGCCTCGGTGGTGATGGGGACAGGCCTGGCCTCTGTGCACAGCATCCTTTCTTTCCTCCCTTTTGCATTGCTCTAACCTTGGCACGCTGGGCAGAGGATGCTCCTGCCATGCCCGTGTGGCGCGGCCGCTTCCAGCTGTGGCCGCTGGCATGGTGCTGGGGCAGGCTCCCAGGGAGGCTGCAGATGGCAAACAGCATTTCTGGGCATGCTGGATTATTTTTTTCCCCTTAGTGGAAAATGTTTTCTGACACACTGGAAATGTGAGCAAAAAAATACCTCTGGATACAGAAATGTTTAGGTTTTATTGTGTCTCAAACTCCAAACAAGAATGTTTTCCATCCCCAGCAGTGTTTTCTGCAAGGAAAACCCAATAGTTTCCTCCCCAGCAGCTCAGTTATTTTCCATCCTGGCTTTTCAGATAAAGATCTCCTGAGGGAGGGGGTGTCAAAGAATGTATTAATGGCATGTACCCTTGTTCTTGCCCAGCTTTATCCTCCTCCGCTCTTCGGGGAGGAACCTGTGGGACGTGGGTGGTGTTCTAATGGACTCTCTGGAAGTGCCAGAGGTGATGTGACCAAGACAGAGATGCTCTGAGAGGGCTGATGGAGTAAAACTGGTTTTCATTCATAACCCAGGGTTTCCAATGGACTTGCAGATTATTTTTTTTTTCTCCTTCCATCTTAGCTGCTGGCATCACTAATGCCTAGATTTACGATGACAGAGCTTTAATTGTACAGGACAAAGGCTCCTGGTTCCCTGCTTCACTGATCAATTCCAGTTCATAATTTACAGCAGAAACAAAACTCTTTAGCAATGCTGACAATTAAGTAACATCCTGATAAACATCCCCTTTTGTTTTATTTAAATGAAAATGCCTTTATTTCCGCAGTCATATCTTGTAACAATAAGATTCCCTGTCCCTGAAGCTTGGTTAATTAAACACAGTATTTGCAATCTACCGAAACAAGCTGTTTTATGCAAGCTGATAACAGGGTTTCCATTTCATAATGTGAACAATTGGGTTATGCAAATGCCAGGATTTTAAGCCCCTGTGATCAGTTTTTGTCGCCTTATTATCTGTTTCTGTCTACAGACTCCAAATATAGACATCCCAATTAAAGCAGCTAAATGCCATTAAATCCAACTAAAGATGTTTTTATCAGTTAAAAACTTCCCCGATTTAATTAAAAATATGGTTTAAAATTGGCCTTTCTTGGCCCAAACCCTACTGCCACTCTTCCAGCTGTTGGATTTCATTCTTCCAGGGTTTTCATTCCTTGGCGTAGCTTTTGAGCCCTTCAGAGATGCGGCGGGGGACTCCTGCTCTGCCAAGGCGAGGTCCAGCCGCGCTCTGGGAGGGAGCCGGGGTGCTGGCCGGCTGGAGGGGATCTGTGACCTCCCAGGGGAGCTGCACTGGGGGCACCAGGGCAGAATGGGGGGGTCTTTGCCCCGTCATGGACCAGCTGCTGCTAGGAAAGGTGTCTTGGCATCCTCTGGTCCTTGCGGTCCCCACAGCAGGGATGCAGGAGGTGCATCCTCTGGCCCTTGTGGTCCCCGCAGCAGGGATGCAGGAGGTGCATCCTCTGGTCCTTGCGGTCCCTGCAGCAGGGATGCAGGAGGTGCATCCTCTGGCCCTTGCGGTCCCCGCAGCAGGGATGCAGGAGGTGCATCCTCTGGTCCTTGCGGTCCCCGCAGCAGGGATGCAGGAGGTGCATCCTCTGGTCCTTGCGGTCCCTGCAGCAGGGATGCAGGAGGTGCATCCTCTGGCCCTTGCGGTCCCCGCAGCAGGGATGCAGGAGGTGCATCCTCTGGTCCTTGCGGTCCCCGCAGCAGGGATGCAGGAGGTGCATCCTCTGGTCCTTGCGGTCCCTGCAGCAGGGATGCAGGAGGTGCATCCTCTGGCCCTTGCGGTCCCCGCAGCAGGGATGCAGGAGGTGCATCCTCTGGTCCTTGCGGTCCCCGCAGCAGGGATGCAGGAGGTGCATCCTCTGGTCCTTGCGGTCCCCGCAGCAGGGATGCAGGAGGTGCATCCTCTGGCCCTTGCGGTCCCCGCAGCAGGGATGCAGGAGGTGCCTCCCTCCCTGCCCTGTGCCTTGGAGTTTCCCAGCACAGAATATGAGACAAGCTGGTCGCTGCTGATGGCCTTGCTGGGAGCTGGGGTGTGCGTGGGGCTTTCTGAGCACTCGGATGCCTCCCAGCTCTCCCCGGGAGGACGCAGCACATCACCCCAGCTCCCTTCAAAGCTGCTCCAAAGTGCAGGGTTTTCTGTCAGCCGTGTTTGCAGCAGCTGCCAGTCACCGCGACAACAATATTAGTGCTCTTCATGTTTTTGTTGTGAGCAGCAGAGAATGTCATATTCTTGAGGGAAGGAGCTCGAGCAGCTTTCCAGAGCCCAGGTGACTCTATTGAACTGGGAGAGGCTCAAACTGTATTTTAAACATACAAGAAAAGACTTGCTTTTAGAGTATTAACTTTGGGCTGACAAGAGGAAGCAGAGGGAATCACTGGAATAAATGTGTGAGACAGGAGATGAGGGGACCCTTCTGAGATCTCATACAGATGCAGACTCGCTCTTCTACAGGCACCCTGTGTAAGGGCAGATTTACATTTCTTTAAACTGGGAGGGGAAGGAGGGTGATTAAAAGGAGGGTTGTTAGCCTTGTGGTTCTTGTTGTCTTAGTTCAATATAAATCAGTTACTCAGAGAATACTACAGGTAGTTTCTAGTCTGTATTTTCCTCTGAGATGTAAAATGGGGGAAATAAGCATACTGGGTTTCAAACACTGGAGTTTCTCTCTCTTAATCCATTTTCTTTTTGGGGGGAAAAACAATCAATTATTCTCTCTCAATATTTAACTTCTTTGTTTCTGTCCTCCCTCCTTCCCATCCAGAGATACCCCTACATGAAGATAAGGTATTGATTGTCTGCACTGGGAGAATGCATCCTAGTTAATTAGCTCATTATTCCTTTTTTTGCACAAGATTGATGACTTATTAAGCTATGGTTAATTACAGAGTTTATTACTTTGAAAATAAAAGAAATTCTGTGTCTTTGTCTGGTTCTGCTCTTGGCTGACCTGAGATGCCTGGCATGGCTGTGTACCAGAGCTGAACGCTCGTGCACCACCTCCTCTGAAACCCAGGCTTGCGGTGTGTCGCTTTATGCCTCTGTGGCCTGATGGAGATGTGCTAGTGGCCTTGCAGCTGCTGGTTTTTCAGAAAGGTCCAGAGCTGGAGATCCCCAAAACTTCAGTAGTCTGTCTGCCATTGCAGTTACAGGGCATCGCTGGGTGCCACAGCTGGAGCATCGCTGGGTGCCACACCTGGAGCGTCACTGGGTACCACAGCTGGAGCATCGCTGGGTGCCACACCTGGAGCATCACACCCGGCTCCACGAGGAGCCCCAGCCTGGTCTGTTGGACAAGGGAGAGGAGTTGGTGAGAGGGGAGAGCAGTGAGCACCTGCTCCATGGGTGAAGGAATCTCATGCGTACTCCACGTACAGCCTGTGTACAGCTCCCAGCTCTCGAAAGAGTGACCCGCCGGCGCAGCAGATGGAGCACCTCCTGCTCTTTGGCAGCACACAGGAGAGATGAATAATGGAGAGACAGGAGCAGCTCATGGGCTCGTTCATCACACAAGAGCTGACGTTATCAGTGGCAAAAATACCCCAGCCTTTGCCTGGCAAGCCAGTGAGACCAGCACGGAGTGCGGGCGGCGGCGGTGACCCCGGTCCTGCAGCACCAGCCGCGTTGTTGGGAGTTGGAAGCTGGCAGTGCAGCTGGAGTGCTGGTGAGGATGCTCACGCCTCGCTGCCAAGGGAGCCCGCAGCAAGTTGTTAACCCTGTTACAGCTGCGTTTGTAGCTCTAAAATAGAAGGTTTCGATGCCAAAATTAACACCAAGCAGGCTGAAAGGAAGGAAAGTGTGATGTTCCAGGTGGTGAAGCTGTGAAGGGGATGCTGCAGCCTGCAGAGCTTTCCTTTGGGTCCCTGCTTTGTTCCCCCATCAGGACCACAATTAGCCATGAATCCCACTTCTCCTGCCTTGTGAAAATGTCAGCTTCCCCCGTACTCCTAAGAGAAAACATTTTCAAGAATAACACAGATGTTAAATCAATTCTTCCCTCCTTCCTCCCTTCCATTTTTTCAAGCTATGAACATTGTCCTTTTGGGATGTAATTAGGAGCCATAAACCTCTGCCAGTTTGCAAACAATTCCCAACCTTTAGCTGGGTGGCCTCCTGGCTATTTCTTTATTTTTTCCCAGCAGCTTTCCTGGGCGCACTGGGTGCAGCTGGAGGTGCCTGGCGCCAGTGCGGGTGCCCGCGGGCGGGAGCTGGCTGACATTTTATCTTGATACAGGAAAAAAAGTGCTCGTGGCTTATTTTCCACCTCCAGAGGCAGCGATTTAGAGAAAAAGAAAAAAAAAAAGGCATTGGGATAGGAGCAGAAATAGCTCCAACAGCAGAGAATGAATTGCAGCATACAGAAGTTACAGCAATGTCAGTGAGCATCGTACGAAAGCTTTAGTGTCCGCTTGCCGTCTCCTGCTCCAGCACCGGGGTTATGGTGTGGGTGCTGCCTCTGGGGCTTGGGATGCTTCCCGGCTGCTTTCCCCCTGTTGTGTGTCGTTTGTCCCCACTGAATGAAACAATAGCTGGGCTGCCTGGCTTTTATTCTTAGTTTTACGGAGAGTGTTGCTGCTGTTTTATTTTATTTTCCAGAAACATTCCCATTCAGGGATAAAGTGCTGTTCACCCACAAGATTTAGTCCCTCTTTGTGAAGTTATATATTACAAGTGAAAGGGGAACAGGCGTGGGCTGGCAGCAGAAAATTGAATTAGCTCAGCAGCACACAACACCAAATAAGATAAATATTGTACAGAAATATAATTGAAGCTGTATTAATTATCTTGCTTTTTTGGGTTATTTGTCAAAGGGAGCTGGAATTTGCAAATTAAAATAGCTATTGATTCTAAAGTTGTTTTAAAGTATTTTCTACGTACAGATCCTTTGAAACAATTATCTCAAAGTGGCACCAAACAGCCGAATCCATATTTGTATCAAGTTCAGAGAGATAATGCATTTCCAGGTTCTCTGGAAGTTATGTGCTTCCTGTCAGTTACCTAAAAAAATTAGTGTAATTTAATTACATTGTAACTTATGTGATTTTATAGCCCTGTGTTCACATTTACTTTTAAACACTGATTTAAAATCAGAAAAACCTTCTTCCTGGACCGAATTTGCCAGCAGCCGTGGGAATACGTTGCTGCATCCCAGAGTTCAGCCCCTCAGTGAGGGACCCGTTCACATTCCCACCGGGAAGTTTCCTTCTCCCTGGTGCGGACCTTGGAGGCCGGGTTCATCACTCATGGGCTTTCACCCCATGGATAAAATCCTCATCTTCACCCAAAGCCGGTGTTATCCCTGGACCCCAGCCTCCTCCAGCCCTCGGTTCCGTCCCGTCCTCTGATCCCATCCCTCTCCTCCTGTGGTTAACCGGCGTTCGATGGAGCCTTCATCCAAGTCTTGATGAGTTAAGGACTAATGAACTAATTAAAGAGACTTCATTGTCTCAGTGAGGTGGATCAATACCTTGTTATTGTTTTCCCAAGGACACAGGTGAGGCCAGAAGCTCTGTTTGTGCAGCAGAACTGCTCTTGGAAACGGGGGGACGCGGGGCAGGTGTGTGCACCGACCCCAAAATGGAGCGATGGAGACGAGGAGCCTGGTGAGCCCGATCCTCCTGGGGGGAGGCTGGGGAGGGACATGGGGGGACTTTGACCATGACGTTGACACAAACGGGATCATTCTCTGCTTGCTGTCCAGCCTCACCTGCAGACGGGAACAGGCAAGGAGCGGGCGTGTGGGTGGAAGGGATTTATCAGAGCAGCAGAGACCGCTGGCCCACGCTCTCTGATTTACTTTTTTTTTCTTGCAGCAGCGACCAGATCCAAAGCCAACATAAACCAAACCCCTCCTGTGCTGAAACAACTGGGTGACGCACTCCTCGTTAGCGCGGAGGAGTAACGCGATAATGTTGCTTTGGCTCCCGCCGCTCAGCTCGATAACCTGCAATGCCCGTTGCCATCTGCCCGGCAGCCAACGGCAAACAGCATCCGCGTGAAAAGCGTTAGCTGGCTGGGAATGGGGCTCGGAGAGCATCTGCTCCCTGGCCAGAGTGGCCCTGGCACGTCTCGTCCCCTCTGTCCCCCTCGGTCACTCTTAGCCCGGCAGGACCGGTGCCGTGCAGCAGCTGAGGAAGCCATCCCTGCTGCTGCTGCATCGCCCAGGGTCTGATTCTGATCCCGGCTGCAGCGGTGCACATCAGGTGCATCACCAGCACACGGGCATCTCCAGGCCAGACCCCCTGCAGCCTGCGGGGAGCAGCCCGGCTCTTCCATTTTCCAAAGGAAAGGCTTTCATCCCAGCACCAAGTGTTTTTTCCGCGGTGGAATTGCATTTTGACCTTCCTGCTAAACTTTCCCACTGTAGCAGGAGGGCAAATATTCATCAGATAATGCCTCGCCTGCGTTTGTGGCAGAGGAGACCTGGGGAGAATTTGGGAGGGGGGGGGCTGCTGCTTTTGTTTTGCAAAATAAACAGAAAACAGCCCCTGTGACTGCAAAAGAAAAAACAAAACGCATAAAAAAATCCATCCACTGCAGCGTTTGAGCTGTTCTCCATGGGTCCTCGGAGCCTCTTACTGTTTGAGTTAAGGCTCCTTATATAAAGTTTATGGGTCCCATCGGGGTGTTTTTAGCAGATTACATTCAAAGCAACTCATGCAGCGCGGCGTGGAGCAGTCGGTAAATCAGCGAGCTGAGCTCGGGCGCCTGTGCGTGCCTCCGCAATGGCTCTCAGCGCTGGTATAATGCCTCTTGTTATTAGCTGACAGCTGGTAAACAAAATCCTGCTTTTGATACACGTTGTCGGGGCTTTTATAGCCTCACCCTGTGCGCAGCGCTTGGGAAAATCGCCACTTCAATAAGGAGCGGACGGTTAGCCTGCAGAAGCATGGCTGGTGGCTGTAACAGCACCCTGCCGTCGCCCCGGCCGCTCGCAGGGCTCGACCCCGCTTCCCGCTGGTGTTCAGAGGGGTCGGAGCTGGACGGAGGCAGGTGTCTGGGATCTGCTGCATCTTCTGCAGCCCTGGGGCCGGTGTCCTGGTTGGGGACATTTGTACTGCCAGATCCTGTGTTTGAAGATCTCAGCAGCTTTCTTAGTGCAGTGGGTTGGTTCCTGGGAGGACAGGCTTCTGTAGATTCGCTGAGCTCTGGACTGGGAGGACTGGTGTGTGTCACCGGCCCCTGAGGAGCATCTGCTCCTCCTGGCCAGAAATGGGACAGAGGCGTCACTTTCCGGGATTTTATTAAGGGGACATCCATCTCTGCTGCTCACTTGACAAGAGCCTGTCGCCATGTTTTCAAACAGTCTGAGCATCACTCACATCCGCGCGTGCATTATTCTTGGCAGCACGCTTTGGTTTGAGCACTGGGACCCTGAGCAACTCGTGTCTCAGCATCCCTCTGCCGGTGCTCCCGCTGCTGCCCGAGAGCAGGCGGGGACGGGACCCTGCCATCGGTATGAGACACGTTTCGTTTGGAGAAACAAAATAATTCCACTGATAGGTGGCAACAGTCGATAGCGATTTGCAAGGAAAGTCCTCAGCAAATAATTCTTCTGGGGCAGTTTATTTACATCAGCTGCACACTGATTTATTTGCTGTGCTCTAATTACCGGGGGAAGAATGACTGCAGGTCTGGTGTTAGCAACATCTCTCGACTTGCAGTTGCCGCCGTTGGTGTGGTTTGTGTCTCGCAGCGCAGCACTGCAGTCTCTGCCACTGCATGTAAGGACTTAGTGTTTAATTAAGGGTAGATAAACCAGTTTAATTAAGGGTAGATAAACCGGTCTCTTTGCCATTTTCCATTCCAGCTCTCGCACAAAGCCGGCTTAGGTGAGGCAGGAGAGTCTGTCTATCTCCTCTGAAAAGCTGCAAAGACCTGACACAAAGCTATTCTCTGTTTTTCTTTTTCCCCCACTTTATAAGGGAAGAACTGTATTTGCGTGGTGAATCCCAGGTGCCAGCACACCAGGGCTCACAGCATCACCGGCCGTGGGCCGGTCCCCGCCCCGCATCCCAGCGCTCCTGCCCCGTGTGGGGAGCCTGGGGCTGGTCCCTGTCCCCCACCACCCCGGGACCCCCCGGGTTCCTTCCCTGCAGCGCTCTGAGGAAAACGAAATGTTCTTTGTTGTTCTGGAGCCTGAAACATCTTTCCTCTCCTAAGAAGTCAGTAATTTGAAAGATGCAGCTTAGGCCCCCGGAACAGAAAAAGCTGAATATTTCTACATTTAAAAATGTGTTTGAAGTTCTGAGTTTTTAGAAGCAAAACCCTGAACTGTTCAGCGACAAGCCTTTTCTGTGGGGAAAATCTGTCTGAATAGACAGTTCTGAGCAACCCTGTAATTGCTATGAAGTAAATAAACAGGGCTTGCTTATCAGCGTCTGCAATAAATTTTGAGAAAAATAACATTTTAAGATACAGAAGCATCTCTCTCTTTTGATAAACACCTCTACAAGTGGCACATTCCCCCTCCCTCGGGGTCCGTCCTTCCCTGCTCGTTATGTTCTGTATTCATCATCAGAGAGTCGCATCTCCTCGTAATTTAGATGGTGCGGCGATAGTGTTGTGTATGGCAGAGCTGCAGATGGGAGTTCTGCTTTGATTTCCATTATGCATTACCTTGTCTGACTCGCTTTTATTGTGCAGGAGAGTAAATGGCCTCCCAGATATTCAGGTTCAGATGTGGATGCGATGGTAAATTTAAGTCCTGAAATTTCCATCCAGTGATAAAATAGTATAATAAAAAAATCACTTTCTTCTGCTAATACCTGAGCTCCTTTTGGCTGTCACATCAGCATTATGACTAGATTGTGTTTGGTAATATATAAGCATGGAATTCAGATGATGTATGCTGGTTTTCTTGTCACAAAATAATACAGCGGAGGTAAGAAAAAAAAAATCAGGATATGAATTGTTCTGCTTTTATTACTATCAGTTTTACATGAAGTTGACAGATGATTGCTGGTATCAAGTTTGTCCAGGATAGCATTTAATTAAATATATTTCCTCTTACAGTACTGAACATCACCTTGAATAAAATCACTTGCCTGAGATGCAGGCTTGGGAAGGTACGATGAGAGCGGAGCAGGTCCTTCGCTGTGAGAGTCGCGTTGGTGCGAAGGCTGCTCCTGTATCTGAACGCTATCGATCTGCAGCCCAGGGCTGCCCTGAGCCTGGGGTTAGTCCCGTTGCTGCATGGTCCAGAACACTGACAGGCAGGTCTGTTAGAGGTCAGTGGAGAAAACTCATCTCCCGTCCTGGAGCCGAGTGCCCCGGGGACCCATCAGAGCCCTGGTGGCAGTCGTCCGCCCGCTCCTCTGGCCAGCTGTGGCTGGGGACTGACGGGAACGGGGTACGAGAGAGGAGCGGCCACCGGGCACGTTGTCGTGTCCCTCCCGGGGCTGGTGTCCGTGGTTTTGGGGTGCAGAGGAGCACGATGTGGAGCCGGGGCTGGATGGGGGGCAGGAGCTCCGGGGGGCTGGCAGGGCTGCTGTCTTGTGAGTCCATCAGCATAATCGGCATTTCTCAATGTCTCTTGAGGGTTCATTAATTAATGGACCTGCTGCTTGAGCTTTGTATTAATGCATGAACTGCGTGTGAGCTGCTCTGGGAATGCTGCTGAGAACCCTCCGTGCTGCGGTGGAGAGCCCAGCGTTTTCCTATTACATCAGACAAATGTTACCGTGTTCATCTAGTGCAGAAATTTATCTGGTTTACACTGCAACTGAGAAATGTTAGTTCTTTAAACTCGAGTAATCTTTCTTTAGAGAACAACTACCCAATTACTAACATTACTGATTGGATTGGTTGCTTTCTCTATTAAACGGGACACGGTGCCAATCAAATCAGATAATTCAGCCACAAAATCAATGGCACCACATTTACTCAATCAAATACATTGCTTAGTAAATTATATCCATATGAAATTAAATAGATGAATGTACTCGCTGCACACTGGAATTGGACTTCATAACTTTGGCACATGCAGGTTAAAAATAAGGAAATCGATGAGCAGGAGAGAATGGATTTGACATCAGTCACTGCTTTTAATACATTAATTTCTTCACTAGATTAATCAACTATTGATCATCCTTCAGCTTTCCGAGAAGCCAAGCATGTGATCGCTGTGCTGAGCTGTCCCCGTCACCAGGCTCTGGGCACAGGGGTTCCACATCCAGCGCGGCCGCTGCTGGAAGGTGCTGGGGTCCCAGCGCCATATGGACCACAGATGTGCCTGAACCAGCATCATTTAATCCCAGCTGCCCCACGTCCTGCAGCTGTGCCTGGGTTAAGCTGGGTTTATTGGCGCTCTCGGGTAGACCTGGCAGCCTGTGCAGAGCTCTGCAGCACGTGGGTGTGTGTTCAGTGGGGAAGATGCTCGTCTCCCCGTGCTGCTGGCGTTCCCGTCCCTGGGCTTGGCTCAGCACCCATCGGAGGCTTTTGGTGGCCAGCACAGAGCCAGCGGGACAGATTCGCTGCTTAAATCTGGGCTTTGCTTTAACGGTGGCATCACGGCGAGGTTTTCTGTGTGGTGTGCGTGTACTGAGAACAGGATCGGGCTCGGTCCCTCCAGGGTGTGGATGGAGAGTTGGTCCTTGCCTTCGCCACTCCAAAGTGAAGTGTTCAGAATGGAAAATCAAAGTGCCTTGAACATAAGGGGAGGGCAAGAAATCATCATCTATGTGTAGACAAGTGACAATTTCTAATCTCAGCTTTGAGAAGGATCTGATTTACACCAGAACTGCTTATCTTTATGCCACTCCTAACCTCTCGCTTCCCTTTCTCAGCACTGTGCCAGTAACACAGCTGTTGTTTGTCTCTGATAAAAGAAAAAAAGAAGGGAGGGGGAGGAAAAAAACATTATAAAAATACATTGTAAGGTACCAAAATAGAAATCATCCAAGTGCCGCGTCCTACTTTAGAACACGCTGGTGCAAGTAAGCAGAGAGCAAGTGCTTCAGATTTGTAACTGGAGCTGGCTCGTAAGGAGCACGTATCCCTCCTTTGCCCTGAAATCAATTTTACAAGGCTTAGGATTGCCTAGGTTTGAGCAGAAGATGACAAGGGTGATAAAATTAATTAGCAAAGCAAGAGACAATCTCAAGATGGTTTGACTGGCCCAGTGCATTACCCATCAACAATGGCTTTATCTGCCCAGCAAAGAGGGACACGCGTCCCGCCGGAGGTTATCGCGGGGATGTGACAGGCACAATTGTTTCCATTTCGAGATTCTGCATGACGGAGCCAGGCAGGTTATTGAAACAGCGATTTCCCCGCTAACACATGCCTGCCAGTCAAGGGAATTAGTAAATACAGGGCTCTGGTCGCATCCTGAACTTTTATTAAAACCAGAGATGAACTGGAGCAGGTTGCTGCAGCCGCCCTGCTCCCTCCCCTGGCTCCGTGTCCATCCGTGCTCCACACTGGGACAAATTCCTGGGGCAGAAATTTGTATCCGGGAGGATGCTGCCCATCCTTTGAAGACTTTCTGTCATTTTCCAAAGATCCAGGCTGACGGGCAGAGCTCGCTGGGTCTGGCCTTAGTGAAATGATTCGATGGAGAATCTGCAGAAGCGGAGCAGGTGCAGGGGCCCCGCCTGCGATTCCCCTTCGTTAATCTCACACGGCAGCCTCGCATCCATTTGCCGTCGGACAGCTCGTCGATAATCCGGCCACGCTGGAGCCCGTGTCAGAGGACCGGTGGAATGAACACAGACAGCTCTCTAATAATCACAGCGACTCTTGGAAGAAGCAAAGCATCTTTCTTTCCAAATGCCGAGACAATAAACCAGGAGAATGGGCTGCTCGATGCCGGTTTTCCTGTAGGTGTGTCTGGGCTGTGAGGAGAGCTCCCGTGCAGAGGAACGGGACAGGCGGAGCCTCTGTACGTGAACCCAGCCCTGTCCCAGGAGCTGGGGACGGGCTGTCGGGAGGTGCCGTGGCTCTAGAAACCTATTTCTCATCATGAAAAGATGAGGTTGGAATTCCACAGTGGAGACAGTCTGAGGTACATGTGCAATGGGAACTTCTCTGCACATAGAACCCCTCCTGGGCTGGGTGGGTCACCTTTTGCTTCCTCTGTGTGTAAGAGTCACCAAAAGTATGTGGATGGGACATCGGAGCAGAACCCATCCCAGCGGGGCTGAGGCTGACCCCGAGGGGACACGGGGTGTTCGGATGCCGCAGCCCGGCCGCATGTCCCGCGTGGGGACCCATCCCCCAAGCACATCCCTACAGCAGGAAAACTGGTTTCAGTTCCCTCTTTCCCCGTGGCAGCTTTCTGCGGTTCATCGACTACCTGTCCCCTCGCATTAGGTGTGAGCAGCCTCCCACGCTTCACAGCTCGTGTTTTATCTGCCGGGGTTGTTTGCTCGCTTGGGCTTTATTGACACACGTGTCATAAACTTTAATGGGCAAAGAGCCCACATCTGACACCACAGCCTGCGGAGCAGAGCTGCCAGAGACGTGCCCGGCTCCTCGGAGCTCCAGACCTGCCGCCAGGCTGCTGCTCCGCGGTTCCTCCGTGCTCTGAGTTCAGTATCGGAGAGGAACGGAGAAGGGTCCTTCTGCAGCGCACAGTCCTTGGCAGAGCACGGAGCGGCTGTGAGCGCAGGCGGCACGGCGTGGGTGCAGGTGTGTGTGTGCACGGGGATTAATTAGTGTGTGCACAGGGATTAGCGGGTGCATCCTCACTGAGCAATCTCATTTGTACATCTGAGCAGGGCTGAAGGAGCACAGTTCTGCAGAGAGAACCTGGGAGCTAATTGCCACGGTTCTGTTCAGTCGACTCTTTGGCAGGATGCCCTGCGCTTATCAAAACGACTGAGACCCAAATACCCGCTGCTGGTGTGTAGGTTTATCCATGAACTGGGGTACTGGTGGCTTTCCCTGAATGTTCCCCCAAATTCCCCGGTGCGAAGCCTGGAACAGGAGTGTAAGACAACCTGTGGACTGTTTATGTTGGGAATTAAAAGCACCATGCAAATATACCCCGGTCCCCACGGGACACGGACAGAGGTGCTCTGTTTGGTTTAACGCCAGGAGCCCATCTCTGGATTTAAACCCTGTCCTCCAGCACGGGGGTTGCAAGATGTGAGGAGCTGCTGGCTTTTGGTCAAACTTAACTACTCACCGTAAATTGCCCGCTCTAGAGAAAGAGGGAGGGGACAGACAGATCCAGGATGGCTTGGAGGGATGAGAGCTCCTTACCTGCAGAACAGTCAAAGAGTGTTCTCCTAGAATGCGGCCATGGTCTCGTGCTGATATTGGGCTTATATTTGCAAAGGATTTGGTGAAAGCAGCTGGGGGTTCAGCACCAGGGGTCCAGCACCGTCCTGGTGGGAAAGGGGGGTGGCCGCGGCTGCCACCGCTGCGGTTTGCTGCTCGCGAGGGGGACCCTGGTGCTGTCTCTGTCCCCCGGTGCTCAGGGCTCCGCGGTGCCGATGCCGAGCCCCCGGTCCCCGGGAGCCTCCTGCTCTGCCTGCGCAGTGATCCCGCCGCGCGGAGCAATAACGGGTGATGGATAACCTCCGAGGTGCTTCGGCGGCAGCTTTTACAATGCTTAATGAGGTAAACTAATTGTAAATTGCGGCAAAATGGGAAACTTAATGACACTTCAATTCTTGAAAGGAATTTAAATACTGAGGAATTCGCTGTTATTTTTAGGTGTTGGGAAGCAGTGGGGAAGCCCCAGCGTTCCCGCAGATGGGCTTCCCGGTCCCCTGAGCCTCACCGTGCTCCTGCCGCGCGTGCCCCACTGCCTCGGTCCCTGCTGGCAACCGGGTGCAAAAAGCATTTGATCTTTATTTTGGTGGCTCCAAAAGCTGAGGGGCTGTAGATCAGGACCGAGAGAGAGCAGCCTGTGTCAGGGTCAGGAGCCCCCTCCCCAGCCCCGTTTGTGACCCCCTGCCTGGCTGGGCCGTAGCCCTGCTGGTCCCAGCACACGGTCCTGACACGGGACCAGAAGTGCAGGTGGAATGGGAAAGGTCTTGGCATCTGATGCCAAGAAACAGGAGCCTTTTCTCACTTTATCTCTTCTGTTGAAGTTTAACTGGCTGCCTGTCAAATTGCTGAATGGGAATAAAATCACAGCTAAGAATCCTGAACTCCT
>NW_010113720.1:0-2874 GCF_000699245.1 Pterocles gutturalis | reverse complement strand
GAAACACTGCTACCCCTCCGTTACACATCACCACGCTACCAGCCTGAGAGACGTGCAAACTTTTCATATTGTATGGTGTGAAATATTCATACGAGCTTTGCAGCAGATGCCGATGGCTGCACCAGCTCCCCTGCTCTGGTGATGTTCCTCTCTCTTTCCACAAAACCCATGAAAGCTGCAGATGCTGTGATCCTGCAAACAAGCAATAACATTCCCTGGCATTTCGACTCGGAGCTAGGTTTGCTTTCCAGCTTTACTTTACACATCTGCAGTTGGGTGGAGGTGGCTCTGGGATGTCACCTGGCCAGCTGAGCGGTCAGCACTGGGAAAGGGCTTCCCAGCCTGGCCGGACTGGGAACGCTTCCTAGGGTCCTGGCTGCAGCAGCCCCCAGCAGGGACTTGCCCTGTTGAGCTACAGACCCTGACAAACGGAGGAGGGATTGCAGGGGGCTGGGGAACGCCAACGCAGGACTCTGTTCTCACCCGTTCCTTTACGCAGCTTGACGAGACCCTGAGTGCCGGCCGAGGGTGGGAGTTTATGGAGCCGCGTGTGCGCAGCTGAGCGGAGCCAACATCACTGCAGCCATGGCGAGATTCTCCAGCTGCCGCCCTACCTGGGTGGAAATTCAGGCTGGCTTTTCAGTGAGCTGGTGCAGAATCTTCTCCCCATCCTCTGATAAACTCAGTAAGTTTTGCACATTCAAATATTGACCTTTCATAAATCCTTCCCAGCCTCCCACTGAGGCTGCCGCTGCTGGGAGCGGAAGCAGGAGTTGGCAGGACACGAGCGAGCTGAATATCATCCTCCTTAAACAGCTCTGAGTGTTCGGGGCATAAAACCTTTAAGAGCTCCAAATGGCATTTTTCAGCACGCCGACTCCCTCTCGAAAGGTCAGCTGGGAGTTAAACTGGAGGCTCCTCTTCTCTCCATCTTAATCAGCCATCGCACACGCTTATCACATTCCACTCCTGCCTCGCAACTCTGATGAAATTGATAACCTGAATTCTGCCAGAGCTGCTCTGGTGGAGAATCAGCGTCAGACAGAGCCGGGCACTGCCAGGCGTGGGAGCGTGGGTCCGAACCGTGCCGGCTCCCCAGCCGCCTCCGAGCTGCCCAACGGTCAGCTCTCCACCCCACGCACAGCATCCCTCCCAGCATGGAAAACAAAAACACCTAAAAAAGAAAAAAGAAAAAATAAAAAAGTATGAATTAAAGGAAGCTTTAAATTAAAAATAAAGCAGATCACAAAGCCAGCATGGGACTGAGCTGTGACAAAGCGGGAGAGGTACCAGAAACTCCACGAAGTCCATGTTTCACTGCCACTGGTTTTCCAAAAGGAGGGATTGCGGGATTCATCTGAACTGTGCATCCCCATCTTCCCTCCAGCTATAAACTGCATCTAGGAGCAGGGGCAGCAGCTCCGGCTGCCAGAGATCTGCACAGGAGCCGTGTGAAATCTGGGTGCGGCAGCTGGTTCAGTGCTCAGGATTTCTGCCTTCGCTTTACTCTGCTCCTGTACCTGGTCCTACCCCGTTCCCTCGGGGTGCTCCCAGATCCCCACAGTCTGCAGGCAGTGCAAAGCAGGGTGCAGGGGGGTGCCAGCCCTGCTCTGCCTCTGCTCCCCGCTTCCCAGGGCTGAGCTGAGAGCTTCGTTAACATTCTGCTAATGAGTCATTTCCAAAGCTTCCTCCTTGTCTCCCTCCTCCTGTCTCCTAATTGCTCTCAGACGGATGTGCCACCGGACCACCAGTGACAGTGATGGAGCAGATTCTGAGATGATGGCTTTCCAGGAGGGGCTGTCCTGCCGCCCCGCCGGACTTTAGAAAGGAGGAGTGGGGGGAGACCCTCTGCTCCCAGCCCTGGACATACCCTGCGGACACCGAGCAGCCCGCCCAGGATGCTGGGGAACGTTGCCCTGGTTTTTAAAGGAATTTTTAGAACTATCACATTTCAGGTCACAGTCTGGCAAAGAGATTTGCTGTAACTGGTTCAATATCCAGAACTCTGGAACTTGCTTTGTGGTAGTGACTGTTTGCTGGAAAACTCTGTTAAACAAAACCCGAATTTTCCAGTGAAGTAGCCACAGAGATGTTTTAGCCAGCCCAACCTTGAGCCTCTGAGAAGGAGCAGCGGGACGGCCGTCAGCAGGGGACGGGCTGGGGTGACTGCTCCTGCCATATGTGCATCGTCGTGATGGATCTGCAGAAAGGGACGGATCTGGCAGGTTAGCCGCACGCTCCTGCCTCTGCCAGGTGGGGAGAACATTTGTTACACCTCCTAAAGCTCCCACCTTTGCAGAAAAGTCTTTCCAACCCACGAGCACGGTGGGCAGAGGGTGAAGGTCTGTTTCTGGGGCAGGATCTGTCACGCTGCTCCCCCCGGTCGGTGCCAATCTGCTCGGCTCCGTGGATGCGGCTCCGCTTGCTGCAAGCAGACGCCGTGCCCGGATTCCTTCTGCTGTTGAATCTCAGCTGTGGTTTGGCAGTTCCACGCTGATGGAGTGGTTTTCTCCCTCTCTCTGTCATGCCATCCTTCCTCCATGGTGAGCTGGCCACGTTTCCCATCAGCTGTTAACTCACCCTGATGTTTGCGTTCCCATCTCCTTCCCAAGCCCCACAAATCGCACTGCTCCCCCCTCGTGCACGTACCGGCCCCCCAGGGGAGAGGGGAGCCTGCGGGAAACCGTCCTGGGAAAGGAGGGTCAGCTCTCTGCCGGCTTCTAAAGGAAAGAATTTGAAAACGGGAAAAATCTCCCATGGTGTGAATCGGTTATTTAAATATTTGCTATACTTGAAGCACTAACTTGCTTCTCAAATTCTAGAGGGCAGGAAATATCAGAGGGATTTCAGCTGAGGAAGGTCCATGTACACACA
>NW_010113719.1:0-10679 GCF_000699245.1 Pterocles gutturalis | reverse complement strand
GTGGAGTTGGAGGGCTGAAAAACTTCTTGAAGAGTTTTGTCAAGCTTCGAAGACCAGAGCTAGCCCTCAGAGGGCCTGAGCATGTATGCAAATGCTGCAAGGTTTTCTTTTGTCTGACTGAGCAATACCAGAGATTTTAAACTACTCCTTCTGCTCACCAATACGTTTGGACTCTGGCCAAAACCTAAATAAAAGCCAGCCAAAAGCCCTCAGTGTGCACACAGACCTAAATAATTCAGCTACTGAACATGTGGAATTTATCTGTCCAGATCAGAGAAGCCCAAGCTGGAAAGCCAGAATATCAGGTTTTTAACACCTTTCTCTGCTAAAATCATAGCTAGGATCAGTCACCTGGAAGAGGAGTGCCAAATGTGGATTTTTGGAAGGGATAAGAGGGAGATGAAACACAACCTTCACAGTTTTATCCTTCTTTACCTCATATTCTTTGGACCCTGGAGAAAGCAGCTTTCGTTGTTCAGCAAGCTTCATGAATCTCTTGATGGTACTCCCTATTCGGGCATATTTTGTTGTACACAGCTTCACGTTAAGAGTTGTGTGGCGCATTAAAGAGGAACGTCCCCTTGGTCTTGATGCAGTTTACCATGAGTACTTCTCTTCTTCTCCCCTCCCCCCCCGCCAAGAAAACCCATTACTAACACCAACTGCCCGACATCCTCATGTTTGTAGTCTCAGTTTCAAACGGATGCCAGAGGGGAGCCAGGCTGGTGGGATGCACTCCTCCAGCCACAGAAATACGTGTACTGTAAGTTTTGTGTAAATGCAGCCTGGTTCAGGTTGCACAGTCACATCTTACAGTGGAATAGTTCTCTTATCGGAATGCAGTGAGTTGGAGTGGGATCCAGTATGTTTTTACATAAAAGAGGTCTTCGACACAAACACGCACAAACATTTCTCCCTTCACAGGCAAATGTACAGCGAACTCCCAGCCAATGTATTGCAAGAAGAGCTCACGAAACCACTGGTAGTATCAGGATACTAGAAGAACGGCTAAAAACTACAACAAAAAAAATCTTAGCCCTAGAAAGGACAAGGCCAACAGTACACAAAGTAGTTGATGTGAAAGTAACTCTATTACTACTATTACCTGCTACTCCTGTAAGGAAAGCTGAAAAGATATTAAAAAGTAGTTTGGAGTTCTGCCTGCAAAGTAAAAATCAGTATTTCATGCCTTATTGTCATTTGCACCAGAGATCCCCCCTCCCTGGGAGCGCAGGAGGGGTCAGATGGCATTTCAGTGATACACAACTGCAAGAGGCCCAAGAGAAGAGAGCTGCCACCTCAGCTGAGCAGGGGTCACCCCATCCGAAGCACCCTAGAGAAATGCGGGAAAGGTGTGAGGAGGCATCAACAGCCAAAATCATTTTGACTTTGCTGTAATGAGTATAGCCATAACACAATTTAAAGATTAAGGGAGAAACTGCCCTTAATCTTTCCCTTAATCTATAGATGGAAAGACCCTAACTGTCCCTTGAGAGAGAACAAATCTGGACTTTTTAATTACAAGGTTACAGTGGATAAACACCTCTGTTCTTCTACTAAACTTTGGATGTAAGCAATACAGAAATGCAAACATATATTATACAGTCAGAGTTCTTTGGTTTGGTTTCCTTCTTATTCCTGTGGTATCACTAACAACAACACATCAGATTGATTTGCATGGACCAATCCCAGTTGCAGAGAAATGCTCAAGTATTAAACAGTCTATTCACACAACCACAACACAGTTCTCACATGTCAGTTACCAAACAGAGAATTATTCCCTCCCCCAGCACAACTGCAATTTAAAGGAGAAAACCTACACACTACACCATTAACTTATTACTGAATACAAAGGATGAGAAGGACTTGGCTTGATCATTATAGTTTCCCCTCCATAAGTTATGAAAATATAATCCGAAAAGGAATCCAAAATAATCTGTTGTACACCATATGTTCAATTTATAAACACACAAAAATCTGTGGCAGAGTACCAAACAGTACTAATACAGCAGGAGTTTTATTTACATCACCAGTATGGAACACCAAACTTTTCAAATGTACACTTCAGTCTCTTCTTCCAGAAGAGCCAAGCTTCCAACCAGCAATTTTTCTGAAGGTATGAATTTTAATAAATCTTTCAAATGCAACTTAATCAAATGTGTACTCAGGAAACACACTGTACAACTGCAAAGTAAATTAAAATGTGTAAAAAATAAAAATAACTTAAGAGTGACGCTGCTTATCTACAATCTCTTTCAAACTCATTTCAGTCATCATTTATTATTCTCTTCTTATCAACATGGATTATTTCATGGCTCAGGAGAGGCAGGGAATAGCTTGTAATTTAGTATGCAGTCAGGTCCAATCCTGCAAAGTTAAGAGGAAGCTGAGGAGAGCTGTCTCAACGCTGACACAACATGTTTAGACTTGGCCTCCTAGCCCACCTAAGCAGGTAAACCAGTAATTCTGTGCAGACCATACTCTGTTTAGCAAAGGCCTTTGTAGCGTATTAATCTATTCAGGCACATCAGTGGTTGATATTTTGTTGTACTCAGTCACTATCATATTCCTCTATTTTTAATTCATCTTCCTCCATGATTGCTTGAGATGCAACAGGCTGAGGCTGACTGCAAGGTAGCTCACTTCCACTGCACTGGCTAGAAGAGAGAGGGAATCCATCCGATTCATTCTCATTTGCTCCTTTTTCCTCTATCTGTGCAGCTGTCTCCATAGCACACACATTGGCAGGGTCCCCCTCAGAGTAAACAAATATGTCTGGTATCCCAGGATCTTTATCAGTAAGTGTTTCAAGCTTTAACCTGTAAAATTATCATTGCAACAGTAGGTTACCGCAAAAAAACAGCTGCTCTCTCACACAGAGGGTGCAATAGAAAAGACTGCCCCATCTACCATACAGGTCACTGTTCTTCACTGGTGATTCACAGCTTTCACACCTCCAGGCAGCAACACCCTCTGTCAATCACAGCCAAGCCAAGCTATCCACATCCTGCGCTTACATCACTACCTGCAGTATTATGTTTTTACAGCTCTGCGCACATCTTCCAGGAAGATACCTCTCCCAGAACTCAACGCTGCACAGCTTACACGGCAGCATACAGAAGTGACAAGAGCTTCTCTCAGGAAAGCGCCACCCTGCATAGCCGCGAACCACAGCTACAGCAACAGCAAAATGCCAGAACACGTTTGTGCTCCTTCACTCCCCAGCACCTATTGTTGCTTTAAGTTTCTTCCTTACAGTGGCAGTGGCTTGGCTGAGCTTCCTCATATAGATGAGCTGCTAACAACTAACTTCTAACTTACTGACAACAGCCCCTGGTACTTTAGAGCCTTTCCAAGCTAAACAGAAATCCTTTAGGACAGGAAGCAATTTAACTTGAAAAGGCAAACTAAAAAAAAAAAAAAAAAAAAAAAAAAAAGACTTGCAAGGATCTTTTGATATTTTACAATTTATTTTACTATTTGGACTTCTCAACCTTTCTACCATCTCTGTATCAGTATGTTACCAATGTTCCTTTATTATTTTTCCCACTTTACATGAGAATAATAAAAACTTAGAGAGTTACTAATAAAAACCCCATCCTAACATGAATTCCAGCTGATCATGCACTCTCCTTGATAACAGTTTTATTAGCACAGTAGTATTCCCATTCTATTAATAGATAATGGAAAATAAATAAAATATTCTTAGTTCCATTGAAACAGCTGCACATAAATTGTTTTAAGGACTGTTTAATAACACAAAATAAATTATTTTCAATTAGGAATCCTGAAGGAAGCAAATGTTTACTAAAATACCTAAATTTCTCTATGCTTCCTTTCCAAAATAGTGAACAAATGAAAAAGGATTACTGTGTTTTCAGGGAGAAAGTCACCCCTCAGATAAAATTCTAAATGACACATACCCAACTTATTAATGCAGATACAAAACGTTTATCAATATTTAAAGGTATGCTGCAGACAAAATTAACGGCATAAGGAAGTCTACAATTAATTTGTAAAGTCACAAGTGTTTTGGCCTAGATGAGGGAGACTGCAAAGAAATACACCCGTCGGTTTCCTTTCTTCCTGACTAGCAACCAAAATGTCTTTTAATACAACCATTGGGGAACAGGGTGGTTCTTGGGTAATACAGCCTCCACCTCACAGGCCAGCATTTCATAGTTAAACTTGGACAGCAGTCCCACAGTGATAAATATGAGATGTTTTGTCGGATGCCCTAACAAACTCCCTTGGTTAAGAGTTGAAAGCTGGCTGCGATCTTGATCCTTTAACAGAAACAGACCATCACAATTAAAACTCTTTTTAAATTTCAGGGATATCAAAGTTACAGAAATGTAACTGAGGCTCCACTGTTACAAATGATGCCTATGATTCAGAAGGCTCACTAGAGTCACAATATAACATGTCATGCCATGTCACCCCATGAGCGCTACACAATCTATTAAGTAGAGCACTACAGTTTTGCAGTTGAAATAAATATTTTTTCAGTATTTAACATCTAAGACAGAGGGAGTTCAGTAGCTATAGTTTTATTTCACAAATGCATTCTAAATCAAGGTTTACTCTAAGTAGTCTGATAGGCAAAAATTCCAGGAAATAAAAATCAGTGCTGCCATCTAATTTCAGACAAAGCACTCATTAAAATATTTTGTAGTTTCCTAGACACAAAACTCCTTTAAAGGAAATAACACCCCATGATACCTTCTTTCTTATACCTCAAACTAGCATGCGTGTGAACACAGAATGTCCGATCAGACTTGCAGATTCATGTTTTGTATCATGATAAACAGTATGCAAAGAGTATACTGCACTTTGCTTCAATTCAGTTTTATTCTCACATAAATGTTATTGATTGTAAAAGTATATTCAGATCACGCACTGGAGAAACAACAGATATGCCTAGGTTGGAGAGCTTATATTTGATACAATGGGAAAGAAAGCTAAACAAGGATTAAAAGCAATACCACGGTAAAAATGTTGCCACTAACATTGTCATGATAAATACATTTGAGCTGGAAAAAGTGTTAACAGGCAAAACATAAAATTATCATGCTGCAAGTGAGGGAAAACGTCACATCATAGATATACATTGAAGATATTTCTCTATGAAAGGGCTCTTTTCCTCAATATATTAAGAAAGAAAATTAGTCTTACTTTCCATAAGGAAAAACAGAAGTCAAGTTTACCTCCCAAAGCGCCTTTTCAGTGGTAGCCTCCCAACGTCTTGGATAAAAGCAATCTGAGCTGAGAACAAAGAATCACCAGTGTCATAGTGGGTAGATCATAATGCACATACAATTAAGCATACTGAAAAATAAATAATTTGTAAGTTTAGTCAAGTATTCCCGTATATATTTGCAATATTTTGGATAACAAAACACTGTGCATGCATGTATGGGTTTTTCTGTTATTTTTTCCCAAACTCTTCACCACATTACCACAACATATTTACAGATTTCCTACACATTAAAAAAATCCTTGACACTCATCAACTGTGTATTTATGATGTAGTCATTATTCCATAGCCTACAAAATGAATTCATCCTGAGGTCAAGGCTTTAGTTAAGACATGAAGCCTTTTATTAGAAGTAATTAACATAGCATAAGTGATCCAACTGTCTAAACAGTAATTTTTGGATTACGTACCAAAGTAAATTTTCTGCATGAACTGTCTGCTGTTGGATTACCTCAGGTTACACATTCTTTTAATGCACTGCAAACTTGGATTTTATCTTGGAAAGGCTTTTTAAGCCTCCTGATGTTACTGGAAAGGGATCAGTACACAGTGAAGATCTAGTTCATATTGCTTACCAGGTTCCAAAAGTCATCCTCACCAAATCCCCTACTAGAGGCTTTTAAAAGAAGCCTTAAACCTCAGAGAATAATGTAATCACTGAAGTCTGATTGATTAATTAATGAGAAGGAAATGGGGACAGGGCTATGAGGTAACAGTTAACTTTTGCAATGGAAAAAAGTTGCAAATACAGTTCTGCAGAGATCTGTGATAGGGTCTGGACAACCCAGTACATTCTTAAATGTAACTCTGTGGAAAAAAACAAGCTGAAGAGTGAGATGAGTGAGTTTGCCAATACCACCCAGTTAGACAGGCTAATAAGGATATGGGCAGACAGAAAAACTGCACAAGGACCTTAAGAGACTGAGTGAGAGGGCAACACGATGAAATTACAAAGTACACAGATACCAGAAGTCCATGCAGTAAAAAAAGGGAAGAATGACTTCAAATACTCCAACATGAGGACACTATCATATACATATAAGCCTCACTTTGGTCAACAGAGATACTTACTTTAACTCTTTCAATTACAAAAGTTTTTATAATGTTTGTGATGTTGTTTCAAACCTAACAGGACAGCTGTAATTTTGGTGGCTATGTTACTAGAAACACTTTTAGATATCAGGTATGTGCCTGTACTGTATTTTTTATATGGAGGCAACAGCATAAATAGTATTGACATTATGGGTTACAAAATTTTTCAGTATGCTTTAATGACACAAAAGAGTCCAAGATGAAGAATTACATCCACTTTACCTTGGTTTCTCATTGGATTTGCTAACATAGCAAGATAAGGCAATAGCTCTGTCTGAAGACACTCAGGGGGTAAGCAGAAGCCTGAAAAGAGAGTTTTTGCAGCAAGGCAGTTTTCTTGATACTGTAAGAGTTCAAGGAAAAAAGAAACACAAGTAAAAAACCTAGTAAATCACTATTAATGTAGATATTCTGTACCACAAAAGCCAAGACCTTCTTCCTGCCTGCTGGATGACTACCCACAAGCTACTGAAGAATGAGACCAGAAAAAAGATAAGCAGTTAGAGTTAACATATATAGATCATAAAAATGGTAAATTCCTTCATTTTTGCCTCCTGATGGGCATCAAAATTTCCAAAAACTTTTTCCTCCTTGATTACAGAACTCCCCATCCATCCAGGCCACTATCTTTTGCCAGATATAGCATGAAAGGTATTAGTTCAAACGTAAGAAATTGCAAAGAGTTTTGGTATCTCATGAACAAGCTATTTCTGATAAGCGCATAAAATATAACAGCAGTCATTTCTTAAACTTACACAACAGTTTAATGTGATTTAAACTACTCAAAAACTTACTTACTTTTAGGAATACTTTATAGTATTTCAACACTAATTGTGTCTCCCTTAACTTAAGACTCCTCCAGCAGTATGCTAACTTGGACACAGGAATCAGATTTTGTCAGAGACCTCCAATTTATTTTTCCATTAAAGGAATAATACAAATGTAACTCTTCAAGCAAATGCTTTTTAGAAGTAGCTTTTACCAAGAAAGGATATTTGGCAAGTTTACAACTGTGAGCAAATCTCAGCTATACTAGTCAATTGTCATACCTTACAGGAAATTAAAAAAAAATTAAAAAAAAAAAAAAAATCAAGCATTTACCTTTTTATTGATAAAGAACCACTGGGGTTTATGTAAAGGCCGGAACCCCATCCCTCCTTGGTGGTGGGCAAAGGCTCTGGATGTGTTTGAATGTATCACCCCTCGGGTAGCTAAAGACACACTGTATTTTTCCATCACAAGTCGCATCTAAGAGAGAAATCAGGCATCACGTGAACTCAAGGTCTCTGTGCAACATGTCTCACTTGAACTAAAACAGACTCTGTAATTGCAGTGACACGACCGGTCCAGAATATGTTTAGATTACTGTGAAACTTACCTCAAAGCAGACAAATGAAAGACCCAGCTCAATTACTTCAGGGAAAAGGCATACAGACTCCAACATATTTTTAGCATAGATTTCTTCTATTTAAAAATACTCTGTAGAATATTTTACAAAAACTAAAACCCACTGCAATAAAATACTGATGGAAGTTGAACAAACGTGGGACCTGCATCTCTTCTATAGTTGATGTACTTCAGCATTCATTAACAATGCACCGTGACCCATACTGTAAGTTTGAAGTGATATAGCTTAATTCATATTGACTTGTCAGAAAATTGCTTTCTACCATTCATAAACACTTAGAGAAAAATTTAGAAGCTCAATGTCAGAGTATTAAAAAAAAAAGTGTGTATAAAAAGATGACACTTACATTCCAATTACTACAGATGACATCAGCGGTGCTCAAATATTCACTGGCTCTCACTACATCATCTATATCAGAAAAAAAGTCTACATAGTTCTGGTGAAGGTATAAGTTAAACATGCTTCCAGACATATGCGATTTTTCCACAATATCCTATTAGGAAAAAAAAAAAAAAATCAAAGTTTTACACAGTGTATAAGAAAAAGCATCCTATAAAGGGTATGATATTTAGATGGTTAGGAAGCTGGCACACATGATCTACAAAGTGATCCTCATATACAAAAGGGAGGTCCAGTTTCGTCCCATAGAACTTTAACGGTGGGGATGGAGGAGCAGAAGCCCTTGCTGTGGTCAACTCTCTTAATGGGTGGTAACAGAAAGGTGAACTCAGACTCCTCCTGGCAATGCAGAGCAAAAGGATGAGAGGTAACAATCACGGGCTGCAGCAAGGGAAAGTCCACCTCCCACCACATGTCTGTCAGTGAGGTGAGAGAATCTCTGCCCTTGGAGGTACTCAAAACACAACACAAAAAGGGTGTGGGAACCTCATCTACCTTTGAAGTTAGCCTCCAGAGGTCCCTTCCAGATTAATTATTCTGTAACTTAGACAGACTGAATACACATATATTAACATCAGTGCCAAAACCACTGTGCTTAACAATTTTCGCCAATCACTTAAGAGTTTGGTTTGGTTTGTTTCTTTTCAAATCAAAGTGGAATCAAGTAGTTATTGCAGATGTACCTCAGGCTGAATAAGCAAAGTGTCTCGGTGGTATTCTGATAAGTGAGCAGGCAGTTGAGGAAATTCTGATTCTGACACTGGTTCTCCTGCAGAAAAAGAGACACATTTCAGATTAACTATTCAAAATTAGAATAAAAATTAGATAGGAGCAAGAACAGAGGAGTATAACTGCACAAATAGTAGTTTCTGCATATATTAAGCAGCATTTCTGGCAACTGTGAACTCTACCAGCAACTAGTTTACATCACTTTCAGTTCATTATAGTTTTTAAATGGTAAGAAAACAGTACTGTAACCACACACAGGAACTTTCAGTACTAGAAAGGTGGAAAATATTTTGGAGAGGTGGAAGGGGAGACAGGGTATGACAAAGTAGTGGGAGGGGTTTTCAGGTCAGAAAGGAGAGGGCACATTATGTCTGTTAAAAGGAAAGAGAGTCAAGATAAAAAGTAGGGAGGAAAACACAGCAGGAGAAGTCAAACTCATACATGCAAATAAGGTAGGCAGTAGCTATGAGGCTACAGGGCTGTTCTGTAACCTTTAGGAATACAGACAAGTACAGACCATAACCGCACAACAATGTATAATTCTGCACAAAAACAAAATTTGCTTTTGTACAAAGCAAGAAATGTGGTGGCTATCTATCTAGCTTTGTGTGCATGACAGCACACGGACCTAATGCAACTAGAGTTATGTGATTTTATCACACACATGCAGTACACCTTAATGAAATATTTATTTACCTAACATATGCAGACAGCTGCAATCACAGTTACCACAAACTTTTATGACTATTCTTATACTGTTATTAATGACCAAATATGTAAATTAGAGGTCACTCTATTAGCAACTGACATGCTTTGCCCATTGAAAGGAAGAATAAGTCAAAGTTTTCTTACTTTTGCAATAAAGTATTTTCCCCAGAGCATGGAAAAGAAAGATGGAAGCATCTTTGCCACCAATAGCTTGTATCTCCTCGTCTTCTGAAGTATCAGATTTACTTTTCTTTTTTATTTTAGATACTGCTGCTCCTTCACAGTTTAGCATGGAGCTGCTTTTCTTCCTTGACCAAAACTCCTTCTCCAATGAGCAGTCTATCAATAAATGCAAAAATACAATCAGGATAAAATATATTAATCTAAAAAAGTTTTCTATTATACTGCTACTAATAATGTCCTAAACAAACAAATTAAAAAAAAAAACCACAACAGAAAACGTTATATAAATAGGGGCACTAAGAGAGAATTTATTAGGAAGGCAATGCAGTCACCTAAACTAGCATGCTTCATTCCACTTCTGTCCCTTAAGCCACAGCTAAGGTGTCACGTATTTTTCTGAATAATGAATGTCTTTTAAAAAAGCTAGCAATCTTGTTTACTCATTTTAGTTTTGAGGCATCCCCAACCTGCCTTTCTTAAAAGTTTTTTCTTTATAAAGTGCATATATATGTAAATTATACCTCAGTTACATTCTGTCACTTATCAATTTATCTCCTATTTGCATTATCTCTATAATACCCTCACTGAAATAAAAGACAGCAAAGAAAGTCTTTCATTTAAGTGATTACTCCAAAAGCCTACTAATTTCCACAATGTTTTGAGCTCCAAGGTATAAAAGCCTTCTTCTACTCTAATTTAAACCTCAAAGATTTTCAACCACGTTTTGATTTAGTGGCAGGTGAATGTTCCTTATCAAACTAAGTGAAGTTATCTTTCAAGGATTTACCCTTCTCTTCTGCCACGATCACCACAGATCCATTTTACCCATTAATACTATCAAAGTGAATGTATCGCTTGTGTTGACACACATACACAAGTGAAGAATTTTTTATATATATATAT
>NW_010113718.1:0-508 GCF_000699245.1 Pterocles gutturalis | reverse complement strand
CAATCAAAATTGTTTTTCTTCATCTTCAATGTTTGATCTCAACATCCAGGGTCAGTGGTTTTCAGGCAGATCCATGATAACCTAAGGATGTCCGTACATCTAGTGAAACATGGAATATTGTAAATGAAGGGCTTTGTAGTATGTGTTTTCTCCAGAGAATACTGGAGACTTGGATTTTCTGGTTTTTTGGACAACTCCATGTTAAGTAGTCCTTTTCCCTCCCATGTAATAAGCAATCTTCTGTGTTTACAGATAATGTGCCCGATACTTTTGAATCTTGAAATAATGAAACTAGATATGAGTATCTCAGTCTCTTTTGACCTTAGAGCCTTAAGTGTTGTTCTCTAATAGCCTTTTCATAAGAGTAGATAAAATTAATAGAGTAGTAAAGAAATAGATAAAAAGCTGATGCTGCGCACGTTTGCTTTTCTTGTTAGAAGACTTGGAGGGAAGGTGATGGTTTTCTTACTGTGACATTGCTCTTGTTTATGTTTCAGGCATATTTCAT
>NW_010113717.1:0-1277 GCF_000699245.1 Pterocles gutturalis | reverse complement strand
AAATTAACAGTATCTTCCTCAGTTCAAGTGTGAAAGATCTAAGCCAAGGCAGCACACATGATTCTTAACTGTGGAGCATCTCTGATGGAAGGGAAGAGTCCATGGGTGCACCTCCTTGGGGAATACGTTAGACTGCTGCTCTTCCTGGTTTGAATTAATCCCAGTGTAAAACACATTAAAATGATCCATGTATCTTCTCCTGATCCTCCTCTTTCCCCTCCTTCATGCTCTATAATCTAACTCTTCTGCTTCTTCTTGGGAACACAGAGATTGTTGTTCATGATTTCTTTCCCTGCAGCAAGTGTGAAGTCTAATTTGACATGACTTCTTTGGTGGTTAATAAAAACCGGACTGTACGTTAAAATGCATCTACCAGCCAAACAATGGCTAAATTGAATTTGAAGTAGGGGTGTTTAAATGCATAGGGAAATTTAACATGTCTGCCATTGGCCCATGTAAATGGACTGATGATTCCTGAACAGATTTATGGGTTTTCATTTTCAGGTGTACCAGAAGAAGAAATAGAGCCAAGCACGTGAGTACACAGGTCATTAGAGAGTTTCAGAATAGCCATTTTTTTTTTTTCCCTACTTAGGCAGTCCATTAAAGCATTCCCTTTGTTTCCTCAACAGCAAAATGCCTGGGACTAACAAGCCCCATTTGCTAGTGTTTGTCCCTTGAAATGAAAAGCAGATCAATTGAGATGACACAGGTAGACACATTCCCCCAGGTATCAGAACAAAGAGACTTTTGAGACTGATACCTGTGGTTCATAAACATCCTGTTTTAGAGATTCCCACAGGCATAAATCCTGAAAGAAAGGCACTCCTGAGAAAACGAGGTTATCTGGGAAATGAGCATGAGTAGGGACACCCTGTGGAGTTCTGAGAAATACAAACCCTTTTGTTTGCTCCTCTTTATTTTTATTTTTGTGTTCACTAGCCAGGTTGCAAATGGGGAACACGCAACATAATGCCGAGTGACCCTAATACCTGGACTTTGCTGAGAAGCCTCTTTCTGCCAGCCTCATTCTGTGCATGCAAGCTCTTTGCTCATGTGGGTAACCAGATTTGCCTCCAAAAGACAGCCTGTGGGAATGGAGATGGCTTCTGTTAGCCCAGATTTAGTAGAGTCTGCCACTTTGGTAGGAACCCTTAAACTGAAGTTGTGCACCTGGGGAAAAAAAAACCAACCTTGTACTAAAAAACCTCAGAAATCTATACATCATGGTTATGGCCACACAAACCATCATTTAAGCATCTACTCTTCCCTCCCAT
>NW_010113716.1:3200-3414 GCF_000699245.1 Pterocles gutturalis | reverse complement strand
CCATGTAAACGGGGATGCCCACCTGCCTGCCGTAGGCCGCGTACATGAAGGGGAAGAGGAGGATACGGCAGAGGAAGAAGGTCACCAGGATGAGGATCCCGTTCACCTTGTGCAGGAGCGTGTCCTGCATTTTGAGCTGGGGAAGGAAGAAGGCGAAGGTGGGGTGAGCATTGGGCGAGCAGCACCCCATCGCTGCGTGGGTGTCGGCTGTGCT
>NW_010113716.1:0-3144 GCF_000699245.1 Pterocles gutturalis | reverse complement strand
GGCATGGGGGGGCAAGGGACTGGGGCAGGGGGGAGGTACAGACAGGAGGGAGCAGTACCAGGACACAGCACAGTCCCCAGTTTGGGGATGTCCCCTCCAGGACCCCCTCAGCCCAGCTGCTCTGTGAACAGGGGCTGGTGGAGAAGGGCAGCCTGGGGCAGGGAAGGGGTGCCAGCTGCTGTGGGGTTCCCAGACCCCAACCCTGTCCCTCCTCACCTTACCTGCATGAAGATTTTGCCCAGCGATACAAAAGGTGTGCTCAGCTCTGCCGTGAAGATGCAGCCCACGAAGAAATCCCCCAGCTCTCCCCTGAAGTGCTGAAAATAAAGAGCACAGGACCCTCCTGGAGAGGTGGCTGGGAGCATCTCCAGGGGGTCACGGGCTCCTGACCAGCAGAGATGCTTTGCCAGCCGTAGCCCTGATTGCGAGCCCTTGCAGCTCCTGGCGGGCTGGGTTTCACAGCTCAGCACTCACCTGGGTGACGGGGGTGAGCACGATGAGGAGGAAGAGGTGGGGGGCCCCCACCAGCCGCTCCTGCAGGAGGAAGCTCCGCACGCTGGCCAGCGAGTGCTTCTCCTCCACGACTCCGCGGTCCCGGCTCTTGTGCCAGTGGCAGAGGTACATGACGTAAATGTCGTAGGTCATGTAGGGAACCAGGACCCAGATGTACTCCACGGCCAGCCAGTGCCTGGGGGGGGAGCAGCACACACAGAGGCATCGCGACGGCTCCCAGCACCTCGAGATGCTCTGAGAGGTGGAACAGAGGCTTTAGGGCTGAGATGCAAGCAGCGGGCTTTGATGGTAAGCTGAGAGGTGTCAAAATTTAACCTGATTTGGCTCAGCAGAGAAAAGGTACCTGGTACGGCTGGAGGACGCCTCCTGGGCTTTGCGCTTGGCTGTGCCAGGCACCGAGCTCGGCCCAGCCAAGCACAAACACGGCGCTAACGGGAGGATCTTGATTAGCCCGATGGCTGGGTGTTTGCCGTGCGGGCCGGGGGCACAGCACCGCGTGGGATCCAGCACTAATCCGACACTTTGGCAGCAGGTAATCTTCTCCCCTAAGGCCTGGTGCACCCAGAGCTGATGCTTGGGAGGAGAAAAGCTCCAAGACTGTGTTCCTTCTGCCTGCCACGCTGCGTCGGCTGCCTGCCCAACCCGGGGAGCGTTTGGAAAGCAACTGGAGACCTCAGAGTTAATGAGAGATGCCTGGCTTGGACTTTGGAGAGTGAAGTGCAAAATATCTAATATAGGCAATAAACCCCCGCAAGACGTTTATCTGTTGGGAAATAATTGCAGGCAGCTGCCTGTTCCCAAAGCATGTCGGAATCCCGGTTGCACAATTCAGGCAGCAGCAAGCCCTGCTCTGCAGGGAGACCGGGCTCCTTACACCGCCCTGAGTGAAATCACACCGATAAAAAAACCCCAAAACACCACAGCACCCTCCACTGCTGCTTAAAGAAACGTAGCTTGGGGCCCGAATAAATCTGCTTTTGCTCTCCTACCATCTCAAGAAGAATGTTGTCACATGCATTCCTATTCCAGATAGATGGAAGTGATGTCAGGGAGGGGAAGTGACCGGCTATTGTGTTTGCAAAACTTGCCCAGGGCTTTGGAGGGCAATTATAGTGCCAGCAGGATCAGGATTGTCTGCCTGGGTAAATAAATTGGCAAATTTTACTGCAAGCTTTGTGAGGCTTCCTGGCTCTCTGTCTTGCTGTCATTCTCCGAGGCTTTCCCTGCTGAGCGCGGGGCTGTACTTCCTCCAGATTCAAAGAAAATCGAGGTCTCTGACCACACAGCGTTTGCACGGAGCTGCTGGCCTTGAGAGCAGCCGGGCGAGCAGTCGGCTCCGGGGAGAAGGAGGGCTGCTGGCAGCACTTTCTGTCTGTGTGGGTCCAGGATTTTCATGTGCCCTGTCTATACAGAAGGTATTTTATTTTGGAGCAGAAAGGTAACTTGTGAGGCTGCCTGAGCAGTTTGGATGGATCTCCAGAGCAAGGCAGGACATGGCACATCTGTGTATTAATGGCAAGTCTGCAATGACCAAGAGGGCAGCCCTCCCTAAAATTCACCCTAAAATCTGGTGTGTGACAGTCAAATTCCAGCTCAGCATAATTATATTCTTCCCTCCTACAATTTTCTCTGCTGTTCCAGATAATAGCTCTGTTTTTAAGTCTCCTGACCCCGATTGCGCTATCACTGCTGCTGAGAGCTGCTTCTGGGGCAGTTTATCTCGGGGCACTGAGGACAGGGCGATGGGATTTTCCTTCAGAGCAGACTCCATACGGATTTTTCTTGTTTCTGGACTCCTTTGGAATCCATTTGACAAGGAGAAAGCAGTACACCTCTAAAATCACTTCTCACTAAGTTTGCTTGAACCATTTGCAATTTCAGCTTCCAGCAAGGAGACCTCCTGCCCCTTTAGAAGGGACGATGTCTTTATTTTTTTGCTCATATATGGGCCCATGTTACAGCCCCAGGTCTGAGCGCACTGAACAAGCCAGCGCCTTTCGGGGGGGTGTGCGGCCAGCGACATTGCCCAACCCTTAACCCAAAGCGAAGGAAAGAGGAACATGAAGCTGGTTTTCCTCTCCCCTTTGTACGTGCAAGCCTTTGGCATCACACACCCCGGCTGCGAGCCGGCCGGGCGCAGCCTCCACGTGCTCCTCGTGGGACAGCGAGGCTGTGGGACACGGGGATTACCTGTCATACACCACGTCCTTGCAGCTAAGGACAACTGTGATCCCCGACACCGTTGCCATCGTGGCTTGGACCGTTGACACCAGCCTGAAACCGAGAGAGGAAGTGGGTCACCCCAAATGTCACCCCAGAAGGGCCGAGGCGCAGGGGGGTGGCCTTGGCACAGTTGCACCGGGAGAGCTGGTGGTATGTAGGCACCTACCCCGTGCACCCCGAAAGCCTCGTTACCCTGCACGCACCCCGAAAGCCCCGCCATGGTGAGAGGAGCTCTGCCCTGAGCCTGGGCGGCGTGGGACACGGCCAGGGTGCCTGTGCCAGGTGCTGCCACCCGGGGACACGGTGGAGGGGGGGGGTTTGTTTCCATATCTCGCCCCTTCCACGCCCGTGGATCAGCGGTAACGCTGCCTGGTTCCCTGCGGGCACCGGGGGAGCTGCACCGGAGCA
>NW_010113715.1:3618-3841 GCF_000699245.1 Pterocles gutturalis | reverse complement strand
AGATGCCACCGCCACCACCACCCGCTCCAGCCCCATCCCACAGGCCTCCAGCCCTTCAGGGCTCCCCCTCGTTCCCCACCCCAGAGACACCAATGGCCTCAGTGATGCTGCAGCATGGGGGGGTTGCACCCCATCCTTGGGGGTTCTGCAGCAAGTGCAGCCCCCGGCAAGGCTGTCCCAGGAACAGAGCATCGGCTGTGGCCCCTCCCTGCCGCACCCCGGC
>NW_010113715.1:0-3394 GCF_000699245.1 Pterocles gutturalis | reverse complement strand
ATCGGCTGTGGCACCTCCCTGCAGCACCAGGGCAGCCCAGGTCCCCCGTCCCCATCCGCCCCCTCTCTTGCCCCGTGGGTGGGGACGCTGACCCCATACCTCGTGCGCAGGCTGCAGCTCCGGGCAGGTGGCCATGGCACAGCTGGCATCGCCCGTGGCCGGGAGAGGATGCGAGCGACACTGACTGCGTGAGGGATGGGGAGCAGCATTAGCATGACTCCACCCTGGGCAGGCACTGCGGCCACCGGGCACCCACAGCACCCAGGCACAGCCCCTGTGGGTGCTGGGGGGCAGGACCAGTGGGAGGGGGGGGAGGAGGGTGCACAGGAGGGGAGAGGGAGCCCCAGGACAGAGCCAAGCCCGGCTCCTGTCCAGTTGTTGAGATGTCAAGGACCAGCAAAGCACCGCTGACCAAGGAGGTGGCAAGGCGGGTGCTGGGGGCTGCATGACCACCACCACCATCATCATCATCACCAGACCCCTGGGCTGAGCACACAGCTCAGCTACAGCCCCCGAGGACACCCAGCCCTTGGACACGCCTCCATCCTGGGACAGAAACCTCCTCCATCCTGGGACACACCAGGTCCTCTCCTACTCCCCACCCCAAAGCACCCCACAGCCACCCCGGCAGGGTCCCACAGCCTCTTCAACCAGAGAAACATAGTTTCCCGTGAAAGCATGTTTGGAATATCAACACTTTTGTGCCCGACAGTTCCTACACAGCTCCAGGGTGCTGCTCCAGCTGGGCTTGATGGATCCGGCTCGTAAGGACCTGGCCCCATGCTGGTAGAAGCCAGGATGATGCCCACCACACGGACACCCGCAGGAGCTGCAGCGATTCTGCCTCGGCTTCCCTGGCTCATCCCTGGGGAAGCAAAGGGTTAACAGGGCCCCAGGAGGAGACGCGGGTGGCAGCAGGGGCACCTGAGCTGTCACTGTAGGGGGGTCACCAGGACGATGATTCACTGTGGTGCATGTCGAGATGCATCAGAGCAGCTCAGGTGCAGAGCCAGGGTCGCTTGGCTGCAGAAGGGCTGTGTTTGCCAGGAAAGTGCTCAAAAGCCCCGAAGCACCACCAGCCGGTGCCAGGACAGGTGCGATGTCTGCGGTCACAGAGAGGGGCCTGGCTGCTCCTGTGCCTGTCCCCAGCACCCCTGGGGCCCAGCTGCACTCCTAACCCCAGCACCGCCTCTCCCCCCACGCAGCTTCGAGGCCACCCCACACCAGTGACAGAGACCCCACTGTCCCCACCTGGCCTCAGCCATCCCTGCTCAGCCCAGATCCAAGGGACCAGTGCCACCACCCCTTGGCTGAAACCCCACCTCCCTAAGGGAGCTCCTCATTGGCTTTGCAGCCCCTTTGCCCCCCCACCATCGCAGGCTGCAGCACCTCACCACCACCCCACCACCTTGGCCGGGCTCTGCACCCCATCAGCAGTGCCCCTCACCCCCCCAAGCCCCCCTTCCCAGTGTAGCACAGCTCTCCTGCAACACCCCCCCACTTCCCAACCGTCCCACCCCGCGCTTCGGGCAGCAGCGGGGATTTACCGCAGCGAGAGCCTGGGGCCGTGCCGGTGCCCCCGTAAGCGGATTACACGCCCGGCTGCGCGCGAGCCGGCACTCAACACCCGGGCTGTCACCAGCCCGGCAGCTCCAGCGAGGTGGCACACGTGCTGCCTCATCCCGCCTGTCACACTGCAGCGAGGTGGCACACGTGCTGCCTCGTCCCGCCTGTCACACTGCATTGCACCTTCCCGCGTGGTGACAGCCTGAGGGCTGTGGCAGAGGGGGACACGGGGGCAGTGGGCCAAGCCTGAGCTGGGAAAGCGCCCGCCTGCCTGTTAGCATCATTCCGCCTGGACAGAGCCCATGGGATTTGTTTTCCCAGACTATTTCTGCAGGGAAAAGGAAGGGAATGTGCCGGTGAGGTGCTGTCCCTGCAGCCAGGCTGGCGGAGGGGTCCCCAGCCCACCTAAAGGTGACATCCATACGTGCCACCCTCATCACAGCACACACCATTCCACTGCAGTGCAACAGCTGAGCATCCCAGGAGCAAACACCCCATCCCAAAGGTACGAACCCCAAGTAGGACAAGGGCATGGTGGCCCCCGTCAAAGCCCAGCTCTGCTGGGACCAGCCCGGGGAGCCTGGCTCTTCCCCGGGGCAGCTGGCACCCAGGCTGCGCCTGCTCCGACCTGCCTCCAGATGCCCGGGATGCTCCCATCAGCATGCTGCAATTGGAGATTCTTACCCCCAGCTCTCCCCTCCCACCCCATCAGAAGCATCCCAGTTGGGAAACTGAGTCTACCAACAGCTTCAACAGGAGCAGGGTGCTGGGCACCCCACGGATGCAGACGCAGCTGGCACCATGGGTCCCTGGTCTGGGCAGGGTGTCAGCACCAGGCGGGTCAGCACACGGGACGAGAGCCTTCCGATAAACCCCTCAGTGCACACCTCCAGCCCTTTCCATCACGGAACCCTCCGTCTTGAAAGACCTGTGAGTGCCTGCGCGGGGACTCCGGGATGGGACCACACGCAGTGTCTCCCCGTGAGCCAGGAAGTGACAGGGGGGCCTGTCCAGGCTGCAAACAAGGCAGCATCTCAGCACGTGGGGATGGGTGAGAAGATCCAACCCACAAAGAGCTGGGAGCAGAGGTCAAGTGGGACCATTCTCATCCCACTTCTCTGGGCGAGCTGCGGACCACTCTGGGGACAGAGGGATGTGGCACCTCTGTGAGGGGACATCGGCTCCACCTCCACAGGTCCTTCTGGATGTGTTCACACCTGCCTCCAGCCCCGGCTCACCCCACAAGCAAGGGAGCCCAGCTCCTCGCCAGTACGCAGATGCCACTGCTGTCCTCCCCCTGAGATGTTTCCAAGCCTGGATCTGTCCACCCCCAAAGCCACATTATGGAGCCTTTTTCGGAGCCGGTTGTGACATGCCCTGCCAGCCGCCCTCTCTGATTTCACTGAGCCTTGCTCCAGAGGAATGTGCCGGTCCCGTTCCCACGGCGGCTGCCGGGGAGGGATGGCCATGATGGTCCCCACTAAAGGCAGCTGTCCCAGTGGCAGCAACCCTGGTGCCACCCAAGCCACGACCACCACCCTCCATCTCCATCCCCACCCTGGGCACAGGGAGTGTCTCGAGGTCCCCCCAGGGATGTGGCCCTGACAAGGGGCTCCTGGGGCCACGCCACCCCCGAAGCAGGGTGAGGCAGGACAAGCGATACAGGACAGGCTCCCGCTGAGCCGGGAAGGCCGTTGGCGGCTCTGGACCTCGCCGCTAACTGCAGAGACGGCTCCGAAGCGCAGTGAGGCTGCGGACGTGTGTGACAGTCCCCGCAAGAGGGCCCGTCCAGGCTGGCGGTGTCGCTGGGACCGCAGCCCGGGGGACC
>NW_010113714.1:1442-7410 GCF_000699245.1 Pterocles gutturalis | reverse complement strand
GGAGCCCTCCAGCCCAGCGCTGCGCGGCCGGAGGAGGTGAGAGCCGGGAGCGCCCGGGCTGCGGTCGCAGCGCCCATCCGAGCTGTAAGAAAACCATTTGCCTAGTACCTGCATGCAGAAAGAGCCTGCTGGAATGAGATTCTGTTGTTGTTGTGATAAATATTTAACCTGGGTAGATTTTTTTTTTTTTCTGTAGTGGGTCTATTCGTCTTCCGTGGGTGGTGAATGCGTGTGTCTGGGCAGACAAAGAAGTGTGTGCAGGACCTGAGTGATCGCCATCCTTATAAAAGCACTGCGGACAGGAAGGATGCAAAGTCATCTGAAGAGCGAAAGAGGTTGAGAATTTCTTTGTTCATTCTTAGCTCCTTCCCAAATCAAAGGCGTAAGGCGAGGGAGAGCAGGTTGAAGCCATTTCGATGTTGAATGGCTTATCGCAGCTTGTTTGTTTGCCTCCTCCTCGAGGAGTTCCTCAGCCAGTCTTGCAAACGTGGTGTTCGTGTGGGCATGTTAGGAAACCTGATGTTGGTATGAGGGCATGCACCAGAATGGATCGCGAGTAAGTTTCGGCTATTTGTCTGGCCTGGCCTGCTTTTCAGCGGACGGAGGTTTTTGTGTTCAACGTTTCTGGAGTCCTTGATGCGCTTGGTCCTTTGGCAGGAGAAATTTAATGCTTTTCATAGTGGCCATTTTCTTACCCCGGCCGCCTAGAGGGGAGGATTACATAGAATTAGCTCAAATTCCTGCTAGATTTACCTGCTTATTTTTGGACGCTGATGTACAATTAGTATATTTTACTACCTTTTAAAAGAGGCCATAAATTAGAGGACTACAAGGGCTCTTTGTGTTGCCTTAATGGGCTGCTTAAATCTTGACTACAAAAAGGCGCTGCAAATGTCTATTCACGCTTGTATTAGGAAGTTAAAAGCGAAAAGACGGTACGAAGGAACCTTCCTCCAGTGGCATGCACCCACAGCATTGCGTTCAGAGATATTTGGGATTCCTGAACGGACCCAACACTGGCAGACTCAGCTGACTCTGAGCAGAACTTCCCCACAAGGGCACAGTCGATAGCTCTATTCTTTTTATCTGCTTGGAAATGATCAAAGGCCGACTTTATCTCTATCAGACGCACAGATGTAGGTAAACAGGTCTGCGTCCCGACAGATTTCAAATCTTTCGAGGAAGCGAGGAAATAAACACTTATATCTTACAGTGATTCCCATTTCGTCTACACATGGGAGTGATAGGCGCAAAAGTAATATGACTTGCATAAAGTACACTTGAAAGACAGTAACAATTCTAAACCTGGTTATACTGAAGGTAACTTTAAATAGCTTTAATGCTAAGAGTGGTTATTAACGCCAGAGCTGGCGCAAAGGCTCTCTCTTAACGAGGGCACGTTATGAACTCAGATCTGTTTGTTGTTACTGAGCCTGGAATTTCAGCTCAGCTCGAAGCCATGTGTATAAAGCAGAGAAAAATCGGTAGCAGACCTACTGATAAACTCCACATTTTTCTGCTAGAAGCCATGTTTCAGGTCTCCAAATCATCGAGGTAATAAAACACAATGTTGAATCTTCAGGAACAGGAACAAAGGACTATATAGGGTGGCGGGGGAAATCTAGCGTCTGCGACTCGCAAGATCTTTTGAATTTGTATTTGAAAGCTCGTAATCACTATACTAGAGCAAAGAAAGCTTTCTCCAAAATCGGCGGAAGGGAATAATTTTCAGCTGCGATCCAGAACAGCATGAAGTTAGGCAGACTCCCCCTTTCGCCCTCCCAAAGCACACCCTGTGGAAGGTATTCGCACGTCAAGAAGTTACTTTTCTTAAGAATTAATTAGTTTCCCCGCTACATACACCAAGTTAATTGTTAAACAGTAGTTTTAGCATTAACTTGGCCATTAATACTAATAAAGATGTTAATAGAAACAGGGGTTTGAAGCCAATAGCCATAGCTAGCGTTAAGGCATTTAAGCTGACTTATGATTGTGATTTATTGCTTTTGTAGTTTCTGTTTGCTCAGGACTGTAACTTCTTAAGACATCTTTCTGCTTTTGACGCAAAGCAGTCGATAACTTTGTACAACAGCCCCAAGAAAGACTTGCTCTGCTTTTTTCAACATCTGTTCCATTCCCCATTAATTTCAGTTTCATTGTTGCAGAATAACTTCTCTGTGCATTTATTTTGTGGAATCTAAACGCATCATATCTAAAAGTGCCGTGAATCCATCTCCTGTAAATATCAGCCTCAGTTTACGTTGAGTACGAGGGCTGTGGAGTTACTAGTCGTGCTGATAGTTACAGACTTGGGCATGTCGTGTGTGGCTAATGCTCTCTCTTTTTCAAAGGTATATAGTTTTTATTCCAGTTCTTAGTGAGGGATAATATATGTAGACCCTGCTAGTAGCTTAGTCAGTTCCATACGAAATATTGCAAATTCTTCCTCTGCTGTAATGTCACGCTGACTTTACTGCAGTGTTCACTGTTACTGACGGGTTTAAATTCCAGTGGCCCACCTTTACAATCTAAGCCAGAGTGTGTAAGGCTTGCCCATAACACTAAAAATTACCTTTAAAAAGAAATCTCTTTCCATTTCTGTTCAGTGAAGTGCAGGTGAAACAGTGAGGGGATATGCAGTTGCTGAAAGTTTTGTCCAAGCTCATGGGAGATGGTGGAAACATTTAGGCAAGTGTATCTCATCGCGATGCAAAATGCTGGAGTCACAGAACTGGACCAAGAACACGTTAAAAGCGTGAACTGTCTGATTTTTTTTTACTCCTTCCAGAAAAGTTATGTGAGTTGAGGGTTTCTTTTGCTTGTTTAGCTTATTGTGTCAATAGCACAAGTTAAACAAGCTTACAGGGAAGATGTGGCGTGTTCGCACACAGGCGAAACTGCCTGGCTCGGGGGCCGCATACAACTTTGCTCTTTTCTTTTTTTTTTTTTTTTATCCTTAGGCAGAGAGCTCCCCCTCCCCGATTTTTTTTTTCATCGTTAGAAACCTATAATTTCGTGCATCACTCAAACTAGCTGTATAGGAAATGCGTAAGCACAGGTTTAACAGCGAGGTCCCAAAAGGTTTTGCAAAATTCAGAGCCACGCCAGTGAAGGAAGGTGTATTCTTCATAGTGTGTTACAAGGACAAAAATCAACTAGCCTCTTAGAAGAGACTCTTTTTTGCCTTTGTCAGGTAATTATAGGTCTTTTAAGTTTCTACAGGAGCCCTGATGTAGCGCGTGGGAGTTGAGCAAGCCCTGTACAATGGCAGGGTAGGGGCGGCTGGGGGTGAGGGGAAGGCTGGTAATCGTCCCATTTAGAAGGGGGTTGGAAATAACAGTATTAAGATTTGGGCTTTCTTCGGCAGTTGCAGAGGACATGAGACGTAGAGCAGAGTGGCGGGCCTGGGGAGCAAATGCCGGTTAATTAGGCTAAGTATCAAAGTGCAGCGTAATCCCATATTATAAGAAGAATTCCTCTTACCTTCCAGTGGGCTTTCTGTAAAGAGACACTGGTGTGGGAGGAAAAAGAATCAAACCAATCTTCCCCCCTAGTCATCTGCATCTCTTGGATTCCCCCCCCCTCCCTTAAAACTATTCTTTAACATACTGGGTTAAGGGTTTTAAAAGCAAAGTCTCGCCCTAAGAAACCCTGTTCCTTCAATGATTCCCTATTTCAAATAAAAGGATTTAAGTTGACGTATGACCACGTGAGCACATAATACAGCGCATTATTGTGGCATTTGGAGTGGAGACCCGGTCTGGCTCCGTCTGCGATTACGCTTTTCCAGTTTCTGTTCAGAGCAACCACTGCTTTCTATTATTTTTTTTTTTTCCTCCTGCCCCCATCACCGTCCCTGCAAGAGCTGGCCATTTCGCTGACAGCTTTCGTTCCTTATGGAAAGGTTATTGTCGAGCCGAGAGGACGAAATGCTTCGTTAGAAAGGATGGATTTTATTTTAAGGTATTTCCGTTGATTGTTCATTTATGTGGTGAGTTATTGCCGTTCGAGGCAAAGGTCAGTAGCAGAGACTGGAGGGAGTGCGTGTGTGTGCGTGCGGGTGTGTGTGTACCCGGAGCCAGGAGGCTTCCCCCTTTGTTTCGATTTGCTGCGGTAAATATTCAGCTCTCCCCTCGCAGCGAGCAGAGCACGGAGAGTTTGCTTCTTTATTTATTTTTCTCCATAGAGATCCCATACTGCTGTTGCTGGCCAGCTGCCTCAGCTCCAGCCCTTCGATTGCCATCTTATCATTATTTATAATCGGCTAGAGATAGGAAGCCTCTTTTACTGTCGTGCTTGGATTTTTCCCCTTAATTTTATTTGATAATTTTATTTTGTGTGTTTGTGTGTTTATTTATTTATGTATTTGGGGAAGTCGGAGGAAACAATGCTGGGGGGAGGGGGAGACGGAGAGGGATGGTCCTCGGTCCGGGTCGTGCTCGAGTGTGCGGAGGCATCGGCGGTTGTTGTTTCACGGGTGTTTGTTCGGCCACTGCCGCCCTGTTAATCGATGAGAGTGCGATCATGCTGCCATTTTATTTATGATGCTTTGGTGGTACTTTGTTTACCGTGCGCGGAAGGATGCATGGGCGCCCAGCTCTGTGGCAAGGCTTCCCCTTCCCAAATGAGCCAAGGGGCTCCTCTTTATTTCTCCGCAGTGAGAAGGAGCTGAACCAAGAGCCAGCCATGGTTTCTAACAATAAATCAGCCTTGGAAACGTGGGGGGGTTTCCCTCTCTCTCTGAATGGGCATCTGGAAAGTGAGAATAAAAAGGGGAGGAATGGAAATTATCTTCTAGGAAAACATGCACTAATCCTAAATTCATATCCATACCGTCGTTTGCAACAATATAGATATATCCGTACGTATAAGTATGTAAGTATTTGCGTATACGTTTAAATATGTGTGCGTAGGATGCACTTTAAATTACGAAAATGCGAGATTACTTGGCTATTCAAGGAGGGCAAAGTGCTGCATAAAACGGCATTTCCCCGTGTGTCCCGGCTTTGGGAAAGGTCGGAGCTCCGGCGTCCGAGCCTCTCGCTTATTCCTGCTTTGCATTTTGTGCGCAGTTACCGGGTGCTTGTACTTACTCATCTTCTAAGGGGTCAGAAAGAGAGGGAGAGAGGAAGAAAAGCGAAAACTCCCCTGAAAACAAAACAAAACAAAACAAAACAGGTTATTTCCACTTGGAGCTATTCTCGGCCGTTCTGCAGAGACCTGTTTGGGCTGGTTTCTCGCTTTCTTGCTCTTTAAGCCGCTCTCAGAGCAGAACTGACCCAAATAAATGCTATTTCCCCTTCTCGCCATACTGAAACACATTGTCCTTTCTTAGACTCATCGTCTGTCTTTAGTGAAGGAAGGAAAGCTGTTTCCCTCCCAGCTGTGTGTCCAAAAGCCAAGGCTGGCTTTGCCATATTTTGAAATGGGCCAAAACGTGCCTCAAAAATAAAGTGCAAGCTTTAATTGCAGCTCAATTACTTGACAGCGTTTCCTCTGATTTACGACCCAGTTCGGATGAATATTGACCCAGTTAAAACGCTCATAAATACAGTCTTGCTCTAGAGCAGAAGAAAGCGAGGAGAGTTTTGGAGGAGAGGGGGATTTCGGCGAGTTATGTAAATAACCTCAGTGTGCTGACCAAATAGCAAAGAGACCGTTGCCATTCTTTAGAGTCAGGGAATATAAACAATAATTCAGACTAACCACGGCTCTCTTCGATAGTCCAATCCTTCTCTAAAGCAGCTAATATCCCCCCTTAACCCTCTTAACGATTGGGACAGGCACCACTTCCAGAATTGGTCCCTCTTTCCAGCAACTCCCTGCCTTGCTATTTAATTCCTAAGAGACCCCCCCAAATCATCCTTGAATTATGGTGTTGCCTGCTTACATTTCAGAGCATCCAAGGACAAAGAGCTTTACAGTCATTATTTTATTCGGAAAGGCAGAGTAATTCCATGAAAGAAGG
>NW_010113714.1:290-1355 GCF_000699245.1 Pterocles gutturalis | reverse complement strand
TGCTGGTCCCTCCCCGAGCTGAGCCCTATCGCTCTCCCCGGAATGGAGCAGAAAGAAAATATTCGGCCTCTGGGAGGGAAAGACAGATAAAAGCAGCGGGGCTCTGTGAGTTGGGACACTTATCCCAACATCACAGGAGACATTTAAAAAATAATCATCTTCTCATGTTTAAAATGACCTATTTGGGGAGAGGGAGGGCGTGGGGAAACGGGACTAACAGGCGAAATCTCGCAAAACACTCTCTCCAGCCAGTAATACGAATGGAGGAAACGCTTCAGTATTCCTATGAACCACTTTGGTTCTCACGATTAAAATCCCCTGCAAATCCCTTAAGTTTTATAAAGACCCCCCTCCCCCCCACTCCCCGTCCCCACTGTTAAATACAGACATGTAGTCAGAACATCCCGTTGGAGATCGCTCCAAAGTTTAAACGTGCTCCTAGGAAAAGATCGCCCAGGCTTTCGGCAGGGCTCCCCAAATCAGCAGGCTCCCCGGCGTCCGCAGGTTTCCGCAGTCCCCAGGTCGCTCTCCTTTGCCAAATCCTCCTCTCCGGTCCCGGGGCTCCGTCGGGGCGCAGCGCTGCCTCTCGCTATTCGGACGAGCAAGAGGGCGAATGGCAGATCAGCAGTTTCGGAAGAAAGTGTGGGGTTGATTATTGACTAAAAGGACTTTTTTTTCTTCTTCTTTTTTTTTTTTTTTTCCTCCAATGCAACATTGAAGGAGTTGTTTGAAGCAAACGCATACGCGGGATTTTTGCCTCTCTTCTCCTCCTACGCTGCCCACTTCCCCTTTCATGTGGTGCCTTCTCACTTATGCCATAAGGAGCAAGTGTTTTCTGTTTTAGTGCTCTGTTTACAGCTTTGGTGCATGAAGTCATAAATCTTGCATAGCCATAAATGACAAAAACCATTGGTATGCGTAAGACGCCACCCCAGCCTTATAGTGCTTTTTATTTCTCGCTTCTTCCTCGCTTTGTTTGTGCTTTAAGATGATGTCGGGCTCCATCGTGCTTTAAACGGACTAGTTATATTTTTAATGCCTTAATTAACGAAGTAAGGTCAAATT
>NW_010113714.1:0-259 GCF_000699245.1 Pterocles gutturalis | reverse complement strand
CAGGCATTATTCGGAGCCTCCGCTTAGTGCACGGAGCCCACAGCCCAGTTACTTGCCTGCCAAAGGGGCAGGGGCTACAACTTGATTTAAGTTCTCGTCTGCACGGTCGCTGCCGTGTTTCTGGTGCGGGCCACCACCCCCAAAACCCGGGACGCTGGAGAAAGAGGCGAGTGACTTCCCCAGCGCTGCAGAGGAGAGGGAGGCTGAGGCGGGCTGCGCGGCGCCAGGGCCGCTTCCACGGGGGACTGCCGCCCACGCG
>NW_010113713.1:0-584 GCF_000699245.1 Pterocles gutturalis | reverse complement strand
CCACGGAGCCTCCCCCCCTAGGAGCCTAGATACCTAGAATCCTTCCACCCTAGGAGCCTAGAAGCATAGGAGTCTTCCAACCTAGAAGCCTATAAACCTAGAATTATTCCAACTTAGGAGCCCAGAAACCTAGGAGCCCAGAAACCTAGGAGCCTCCCCCCCTAGAAGCCTAGAAAACTAGGAGCCTTCCACTCTAGAAGCCTTGAACGCTAGGAGCCTAGAAACCTTCCCCACTAGGAGCCTAGAAACCGAAAAGCCTTCCACCCTAGAAGCCTAGAAACCTAGAATATTTCCACCCTAGGAGCCTAGAAACCTAGAGGCCTTCCACGCTAGGAGCCTAGAAACCTAGGAGCCTTCCACCAAAGAAGCCTAGAAACCTAGGAGCCTTACCCGCTAGGAGCCTAGAAACCTAGGAGCCTTCCACACTAGGAACCTAGGAACTTCAATTCCTTCCAACATAGGAGCATAGAAACCTACGAGCCTTCCAACCTAGAAGACTAGAAACCTAGGAGCCTTCCACCCTATAAGCGTAGAAACCTAGGAGCATTCCACCCTAGAAGCCTTCCACCCCAGGAGCCTACCAA
>NW_010113712.1:1211-1465 GCF_000699245.1 Pterocles gutturalis | reverse complement strand
TCTGTTAGGCCAAGGGTTTGGGGTCTATGCGGAGAAGCGTTTGGGGTCTTTGGGGATAAGGGTTTGGGGTCTTTGAGGTCAAGGGTTTGGGGTCTATGGGGGCAAGGATTTGGGGTCTATGGGGACATGGGTTTGGGGTCTATGGGGACATGGGTTTGGGGTCTGTGGGGCCAAGGGTTTGGGGTCTATAGGACCAAGGGTTTGGGGTCTGTGAGGCCAAGGATTTGGGTCTGTGGGAGAAAGGGCTTGGGGGT
>NW_010113712.1:604-912 GCF_000699245.1 Pterocles gutturalis | reverse complement strand
GGTCCAAGGATTTGGGGTCTATAGGACCAAGGGTTTGGGGTTGGTGGGGCCAAGGGTTTGGGGTCTGTGGGGACAAGGGTTTGGGGTTTATGGGGCCAAGGGTTTGGGGTCTATGGGGACAAAGGTTTGGGGTCTATGGGGCCATGGGTTTGGGTTTCTATGGGGAGAAGGTTTTGGGGTCTATGGAGCCAAGGGTTTGGGGTCTGGGTCTGTGAGGCCAAGGGTTTGGGGTCTATGGGGACAAGGATTTGGGATTGGTGGGGCCAAAGGTTTGGGGTCTGTGAGGCCAAGGGTTTGGGGTCTATGGG
>NW_010113712.1:0-253 GCF_000699245.1 Pterocles gutturalis | reverse complement strand
GGTGAGGTCAAGGGTTTGGGGTCTTTAGGACCAAGGGTTTGCGGTCTATGGGGACATGGGTTTGGGGTCTGTGAGGTCAAGGGTTTGGGGTCTATGGGGACAAGGATTTGGGTTCTGTGACTCCAAAGGTTTGGGTCTATGGGACCAGGGGTTTGGGGTCTATGGGACCAAGGGTTTGGAGACAATGGGGTTGAGGATGTGGGGTCTGCCTGCGGTTGCGGGGGTGACGGATGTACAGGCAGCTGTGCCCCCC
>NW_010113711.1:0-20747 GCF_000699245.1 Pterocles gutturalis | reverse complement strand
CGCGGGGGTGTCTGATGGGGGGGTTGCAGAGGGTTTCGCTCGCTGTCGGGCTGCAGTTCTGCGGTATCCTGAACCCTGCCTCCTGCTTTTCCCTGGCCCGGTTTTGGCATTTTTTCTGTTTCCAGATGAAGCTGTCGGAGTCATCGGTAGGTAGGACTCTTCCTCCGTGCAAGGGCAACGCTGCGGGTGTAGTGCCTTCTCCCTGTCTCTCTCTGTCTGTCTGGACAGTAACTCTATATTAATAAATGCTTGTGCGCTGGGAACTTTGAGTCAGCCTCCGGGGAGGATGTTCTGGCCTTCAGTGCAGGATTACCACTGCACTTCGGAGGGACTGCTGTCACCCTGAAATAGTTGGTTTTCTGATATACTGAAGGGCGGGCTCCTGCTCAGATCTGGGAGATTTGAGCTCTGAAGGAACTCTTTTCAGGCCATTTCTTGCGTCAACAGCTTTGTAAAGTGAGCTGGCCATCTGAGCCTGCAGATAGTTTTAAGTCTCTGTGGTCTCTATAGTGGTTCCAGAGCTTTGTTGGCGAGCTGAAATAGAGATGTGTCTGTGCTTGAGAGCTGGGGAGCTTTGCTGATGCAGTTGATGGGCATTCCCTTTCAGTGGAGGTGTCCCATTGATCGCCAGGAAACTTGGAGCTTCGACTGCATTTGAAGAGAAGTGGCTGTTTGTGGAGTGTGGGGGTCCTCTTGTGTGTCATCCTTCCTGAGTTTTTTTTTTTCATTGCTTTCCTTCTTATAATGGGAGGGACCTTTCTTTCCTTACCTCTTGGAGAAGTTGAAGCAGGGCCTGCTGGGTGGCTGCCCTGTGTGCACAGGTTGTTCTGTTGTACATCACTTGCTGAGCAGGAAAGCCTGATGAGAGGCAGTTTTTGCAGCACAGCTCCTTCCTAGCGCTGCTGCTCCACACAAGTCCACGCACTAGGTGTGGTGTGATTCATTTCTGGACTGATGGAGTTCATGTAAACAAATCCTTCACCTTCCCACGCCAGGTCAGTAGGATGCTCAGAAAATATTCCTAGGATCTTCTTATTTTATACCTTACTGCTGGCATCTTGTTTTAGATGTTGTATGCCACTGTAGTAATTCTAATCAATCCACCTGAAAAGAATGATAAATGAGAGCTAAAAGGTAGAGAGGAGTGCAAGGAGGATAACCACGGGAATGAAAGGGCTTCTGTCTGAGTAATGACAGAACAGAGCATGATTTTTCAGCTTGGAAGAGATGGCTGAAAGGGTGTATTGTATTGCATTAATCATGTTGTATGCTACTTACGAGGGTGATTTGGAGTGAGAGGTCATCTATTTTTTGTCTTTAAAGAAGAAAAGAGTGAGTGGAGAGCATCTGCTGAAACTATCAGGCAGAAGATCAACGTCTTCACATAGTGATACATACATTTCCTGACAAAAGGACAGTTTTATGCTGCCTGTGGGGCTGTGTTAGACCCAACGTATCTACTTCCAGTCACACCGGGCACAGGAGTGGGTGAGATGGACCATCCCTTTGTAGTTAAGGTTTTACCTGCAGCTTGCAGGGTAAGGGACTTGCAGCACTTTATTTCTTCGCTGGACGGTTCCGTGGTTTGCTCCGTGACAGAGCATCCCTTCCTCGCTGCACAGCAGCAGCATCTCCTCTTGGAGCAAATACCCGGGAGTGATTCGGGGACTTGCTTTCCTGCAGGACGGTGGGGACTATGCTGCTGCCCCTGCTGTGCTGGGTGAGCTGTTTGCAAAATAAGATCTGGAAATCAACAAACAATCGGGAATCTGGGTATTCCTTTGCCGTACAGTAGAGCTGCTCCTCTAGATGGGTTAGCTGTGGGCATCATGCAAGTGTACGGGCGTGTGAAGTCAGAGGGAAGGGGGAGGTGGAATCTGCGCTGCGACTCGACATCTAATCTTTGGTGCCCGCTTCAGGCAGCTGCTCTCCTCATCAGAGTCCTTTTTTAGTCACTGTCGAGAGCTGCTTTGCATTGCCCTCGGTGGAGCTTCCCTCAGAGGCACCAGGAGCTGAAGGGTCTCTGGATTCGCTCCGTCCGTGCTTGGTGACCGGAGCTGTGCCCAGAGGTTTCATCGTGCTGGGGCTTGCCCCAATCCATAGAACTCGCTTTATCCAGAACTATCAGTTTCATTGGGAAGGGTTTTATTACAAAACTTGATCTTGTTTGACTTGATTGTGAAGTTGCAAGAAGCTGATGAGACGGGCCAGCGTAGCTCGGGGCGGGCTGTGACGGCACCTCTGCCAGAGTCGGTGCTTGTTTATTCACAACAGGCAGGAGCAGCCTGAGGAATCGGGGATCTGCTCAGCTGATGTGGAACGTGGAGTTTCTCAGAGTTGCTTGGTAGCTGTCGGGTCCTTTAGGATGAGAACTTCTGCAGTGCGTGCTGCCTTGGAGGCAGTGTTGGATCCGGATGCTTGGTGTCATTGCGCTGCTGGCTGAGCATTAGAAATGTAATGACTTCAACCTTCCACTTTTGTTTTTCAAAGGAATCTTCTGTTTGCAGGATCTTAAATTACAACTGTGTTATAGCAGCCTGCTTATTCTGCTTGCCATCCCTCCTCCTTTTCCATCTTGCTCATTGTTTGATTCTTTCAAAGAACAAGCCTCCCAAAAAGCAGTGGAGGGAGGCAGCAAGCAGGGAACAAATCGGCATTCACAGATTTGTAATGAATTTCTGCAGCTGGGTCTGAAACTGGCAGAGCTTTCTGGGGAAACACAGATAACAGAGGGCCCAGAAAATAGCCAGGTTATGAAAGCATGAAGAATGGGAACAACAGCCCTGAATGTCAGTGCTTGTTGTGTGTTTTCAATATAACGTAAAGCAGCTGGCTTGGCCGTATATTTGGTGCATTTTGCTGGGCCTGAGAATACGAAGAATAAATTATTTGCAACCGATGCTTGAATGCCCTTGATGTTCAGTGGTCAGGGAGCTGAACTGAGTGTTCACGGTTGCTGATAAATCAGAAATGACTGAGCTAATTTAGGCCATTTTAAGGATGGGAGTTCAAACAGTAGTTCATAACAGCAGCACTCTGGACCAACTCTGCTTTTAAGTGTTAATTGGATGCCTGATTGCTGACTTAGGTGTGATCAAATTGCTTCCTTGGGTGGGATGGCACAAATGCTTGGTCGGGCTTTAATGCCTTTGATGGCTAATGTGGTTTTTTACTATACTGTCAGCTTAGCTGCTGTTTTCACTTCAAGAAATATAAATATTTTTTTAAAAACCCTCTGCTAATAAACAGATTTTGTTGAGGTGGATTAAACAAGATGTTTAAAAGTCTTAGATTTAGTTTCTGAGCCTTATTTGGAATAACCTGAGCACACATGGTGCTTTTTGGGAAGCGGCAAGTTCTGTCAGAGCCGGCAAGCTTTGACCTTCCAGGCACAAACAGTCTGGGGTGTGCTGCTTGGGGCTGAAAATGAACACATTCTGAACCTGAACTTTATTTAAAAGTCAGATGAAATGTTAAGGCTGCAGTCTCTTTGGCAAGCACAGTTTGCTTTGACAACTTTCTCTTTGAAACTGCAGGTGAATTGCATGTGTCCAGTATTAAATGTTTTTAATTTATAGCTGCCTGTAGCATTTATTATCTGATGTACCCAGACAGGTATATTAATCAGAACAAGTAAGTTGTATGCCTAGCAGGAATCTTGGAGATCAGACAATCCCCGTCCTTGTATCCTGCACACCTCTGCGAATGGGTCTGGGTCAAACAGTTCTGGACACTTCCAACACCAAGGTTATCTGACCTCTTCATTTGAAAGAGTCCAGAGGCTTTTAAAGTCGCTTTGATCTCCAGGAAGGAGCAGTCTGTACAGAATTAACTGGACTTGCAGCGGATTTTACCTGCAGGTGGATTCTGTAGCTTGTCAGAGCGATGGTGCAGGAGCCCCAGCAGCAGGTTTTGGGATGCTGTGGGAAGGGGGATGCTCTGGAAGAGCCGTTTCCACCTTTCTCTCGCTGCCAGCTCACGGTTCCTCTCTGCAGGACACAGTGAGGGGGGTTGGAATGATGTTGTCTTGCTTCAGGTCAATGACTCATCAGCAGAGAGGGAAACCACTACCAAATTAAATGTAAAAAGCTGCCTGGCTTAACTTTGGGGAGGAATTGGTGGGGCCTCGCTTTGGACTTCCAGTAAGCAGGTCCTGTAGGAGCATTACGGCCGGAGCTTCTTCCTCCTGGTGCTCCCCTGCTGTCAGCCAGTTAAAGCTGGGAGGCTGTCAGGCTGAGCGAGTTCAATGATGCTTTTGAGCCTTCTTTTGAAGAGTGTTCTGAAGTCTTGTAGCTCTGTAGTTTGAGTTTAAAAGTGCATAATGTGATGTGCACGCAAGCATAATGAAACATGGTAAAGAGCACGAGATCTCGTTGATAGAGCAGGTGCCTGCAGATGGAGGGTGCTCAGCTAGAGCCACTGTTACACTAGCTCTTCAGAGCAGAGCTTTAAACCCCTAACCTTTGGTTTATAGCCGTTGTGTATATCATTTACTGTAAATTATTATAGCCTAACCCATGAAAAAGATGTCAAATGAAGAACCTGTATCTGGTCTCCTAAGTGCAAACAAAGCGAAGGGTTTCACAAGGCAGCTCTCTGATTCAGGAGACATCCCGAGTCTTTAAGCGCTTGCTGCCAGCCGATCCCACTGCCTGGGGCCGGGATCCTGCTGCCTGGGGCTGGGATCCCACAGCCCTTCCCCTGGGAAGGAGCCCTGACTGCCTGGACCACGCAGCCACATTCTCTGGGGAGCGCTCCTGCTGTCCAGCTCTGCTCAGCGTGGTGGTACCTGAGCTCGGTGGGGCTGGCAGAGCTGCCGTGGAGCTGGGTGGCTGTTTCCCTTGCTAGCCAGCCACAGCATGGGCTGAACCACTGCTGGTCAAAGCTGCTTGCTGGACAGCGTGGGCAAATTTGCACTTGCTCTGTTGTGGTCGCTGCAATTTAAGCATGAAATTTTGCCCTGGTGAAGCTACAATGTCTTGATTGTGGGTTGGAGGGGGTGGCTGATGTTGCGGTGGGAAGAACCAAGTGCCCATGAAAACACTGGGAGACCTCTCTAAGCTTTCTTTGACGGTGTTTCCTCCAGTTGCCTGTTTCAAATTTTCTTTTTCCCAGTTGAAAGCTTCCTTCTTTTTCTTTTTTTTTTTTTTTTTTTTAACTTGGTGGTTTTATTGTGCCAAAGGCTTTTATTTTAACAAGGCATGTGATGAAACGACAGCATCATCTCTCGGGGAAGCACGTGAATATTTCTAGCATAATGCCACAGTGTTGTCAAGGACCCACTTTGCATCTCACTTGCCTGTTCTGGTCAGTGGTTCCGGGCTTGGTGAGCAGAGCGCAAAGCACAGGGGGAACCAGGTTGGTGGGCTAGAAACACCTCCAGAAACTGGCAGAAATTTGGAGAAATACAGTTACTAGTTGTGTGCTGGCCAGCACATCCAGTTTGCTTTGTGAGAAGCAGCAGGGCTTTTAGGAGTGGGCTCTGGGCACAGCAAACCTTACATCTGGTTTGGTGGTGCTGTTGCAACAGATGGCTTTCACAATGCTTCCTGGAAGGCATTATTTTATCCTTGGATTGTCTAAACACTCTTAGCACCAAAACAATGTGATTTATGAAACGCAGTGAATACAAAGCTAGTTTCCTAGTAGCATGAGGTCTTAATCATGTGCGGTTGTGAATCAGCAGTGAAGTAGCAGCCGCTGCAAAGAGTATCTAATTTCTTTCCTTGTTAGTATTTAAAACTCTCCAGGCTTAGTGTGCTTCCCACTTACTCTGCCTCCACCTTAATTCAAATTATACTTCATTTCTGTTCCCATAGGCTGCATGACACATTCTTTTCCTTGCACGTGGCTTTACTGGTGCTTGAGGAGTGCAGGATTTTCTCCTGGGTGTTTGGGACCAGCAGGAAAGCCCTTGGTCCCCCTTCAGTTTTGCAAATAAACCCTGAATAAGAACACAAAGGTGAAGGAATTGAGCCTCCTCCCTCATCCTGAGGTCTCACAGAGGGACCTGCTCTGAAGCATAAAGTACTTTCCACAGTCAGGTAGCTAATTTGGTTTTGCTCTTTAAAATGAAGATTACTGGAGGAATAACTTAAACTGCCCTGTTGTGAGACTTGTATTTATTTTCTGGCAGTCTGGTACTTAAATAAATGTCAGAATGAGCTCCTAGGACAGTGGCCTGCAATCCAAACTGCGCTTTTGTGGTGCCACAAAACAGCGAGTAGCTGACTTTGTAAAGAAGGAGCACTTAGCTGTATGCTTACTATCGGTTATGAAGGAGGTCTGCTCTGCCACTGCCTCTCATCGAGCATCAGGGCTTAAACCATCTCTCCATAAGAATGGCTTGCTTGATGTTTGGCGCTTTGTGGTGCAGATTCTTCATTAAAGTAGTTTGTTTCACCAAAGATGTGGTTTTGATGGTGATTCAGTATAAATGTGGTGTCTGACTTCTTTTGGCTTTAATTACTGAGAACTTGTTGCTGCTGGTGAGCTGTACTCAATCTGCTTTTGAGCAGGAAACCCATTAATGTGAGCGCTGAGGGTGGTAAGGCACGGAGCAGTGATGTGAGAATAGGGATGCTCACGTGTACGCTCAGGATGCAAGCCTGAAAACAGTAAATGCCTCTTGGGCTGCATAAGTAACGGCAGTTGCAAAAAAGCAAGCTTAAAAACTGGAGCAGGTTTTGTTAATCCCTTGATGCCAGTATTTTACCTACTCAAACCAAAGCACAGTTCATGTCTGGTGCCTGGCTCGCCTGTAAGGAAGGAAAACGATACAGCTTAATCTTTAAAATATGTCTTGGCAAAACAAACCTGACAGGTATGTCTTCCTATTGTAAACAGGATTTGGGGTCTGGATTTCTTGTGCAAATTACCTTTGACAGTTGTTACTAAGCTAGTGCTTCCAAAAACCAATAAATGATTTTTGCCCTTGTTATATTAAGAACTCAGTCCTTGACAGCTGTGATTATACTGAGGCATGTAAAGGACCTTACAAAGGGACATCCATATTAAAATAAAACTCTTTCAAGTGAGAAATAGGAAACCAAATCTATTAGCCCCTAATTTTACACAGTAATTAAAAACCCATGACCTCCCCCATGCCACCCATCTATTAGCAGCATGTATGGCTGAAGAGCAACAGAGGATACAAGCCCTGCTGCTAATTTTATCCCAGCGCCTGGGGTGTGTGCCTGCGTGAGTGCACGCAGCGCAGCATCCTTTCCCTGGCAGAAGGGTGACGGATGCAACTCCATCGGAAACAAATCCGCCCAGCCGGTCCCTGTGGCTGGAGGAGGTCTCAAAGTCACATTACTCTCTGGCTTTTGCAGCATCTTTAAATGCTTGTGTCAGAGGATTTGGCGATGCTGGAAGTGATGAGGATAAGGAGTCACGGCAGAAGAGCAGCTCGGGGTGCTGTGTTGGTGAAAATAGCTGAAGGCTGGTTGAACCCTGGCTGGGTGGTTGGATCAGAGTGCAAACCTGTCTGTGTGAGAGGTGGGGGTTAACTGGGATGGGAGGAGAATCCCAGTGAGATTTTGGAAACTTCTGACATAACCCTTCAGGAAGGAGCGAGACAAGCCAGTCCGTGCAGAAACAGAGAAAAGTGTCAAAATGGCCAAATGGCAGCTGCATGCAGGGGCTTCAGTAAGATCATTGGCACTGCAATTTAAAAACTGGTGTTAGAAGTTAAAAGGAGGTTCATGAAGGCTGTTGCAGAGCCTGGGAGTGCTGAGCAGGGACACAGGTTCCCAAAGGGCTGCTCCACTGTCCCTCAAAGGACACACCATGGCACCGGAGCAGGCGTGGAAGAGGCGCACATGTCCCTGGAGCCATGTCCGATGGCACAGGGTTAGCATCTCTTTGGCATTCAACTGCAATATCTGCTAAGGAATGGCCATCTCAGACATTTCCAGCTGCCCTCAGACTTTACCCTTGTCCTCTGGGGTGTCTGCAGGTAGCCCAGCCCATGGGTGGGAAGGGGAAAATACTCGTGGCAAGCCATTGGCAAGGTCAGTGTTCTTTAATCTGGAGCTGTGACTTAGCCAGCTTTTTCCTTTCCATTCATAAGATGGGACATGTAGGGATTACCAGAGCTATACATAGATCGCTCTTAGCTGTGTCCTGTTCTGCTGGGAACACTTCAGAGCGGTGTCAACCTTGGGCCGGGGATCCTGCGTGCTCTTTGTCTGTTTTTCACCCTCTGCAGAGAGTTTCTCTGCCAGCATTTGGGGGACACTGGCAGGACCACACGAGGACAACTCTGGAGCTGGAAACACTCAGAAGTTGGGTTTCCTCAGTGGGGAGTCCATGAGAAAGGATAAATGTGTGGGCTGGCTACTGCTTCCCAGGGTGGGAGTCAAAATGCAACTCTAACTTAATTTGATGGGGTTTTATCTGAACACAAGGGGTTTTGAGGGGGTTGTTTTAGGTGGACATTAGGCTCATCATGGATGCGGCAGTGGTGTTGGATTGTGTGTGTCCGTGTGTGCACATGGAGATAAGCGAAGGCGTAATCCAGAATTCCTCTGCTCGATAGCCCCTTATCTCTGAGCATGTGCTGCATGTGTTTTCTCCCTTGGTGGGTCCCCTCCGAGGTGTTGGCTGTGTACATACAGCTGCTGGTTTTAATGCTGATGTTCTGTGAAGGTCCTGCTTTATTGGCTCCTCCTTTATTGGGGAAGCACCCAAAACTGAGCTCCTGGCCAAGGACGGATGAACCAGCAAATACTCTATAGCTTGTCAAGGAAATAGCTGGTACCAGCGAACGGGCATGTTTGAACTTTTCTTTCGGATGCAGTTGGAATTACAGCCTGCTCCACAGAACTCATTAACATTTTAATGTTGGATACTTCGATTTCTAATTGTCACGTAGTATGTCAGGAAGGGTGTGTGTAAGGTAACTTGCAGTGCACGTATAAACGTTGGTATTCTCCTTTAGTATCTCGGTTACATTTGGCAACAAACGTTCTGTGTAAACTACTTAAAATCCTTTGCATTCCAGTGGATCAGAGCACAAGCAAGAAGTGTTATCCTAGGTGAAGCTGCTTAACACAGGATATGTGACTTGACGTTTTTTCATCAAAGCTAGCAGCCACTGCAGCAATCCTGTGCTGTGTGGTGTTGAAATGTGGATTGGCTGCATGAGAAGAGCACTCAAACTAAAGAAAATACATATGCACACACACATATATATATATATAGCAATAAGTGCAGACTACTCAAAAACTGTTAAATTTTGCAGCATACTCCAAGCACTGCACTAACTAATAAAGGAATTTTGTACATTAGTGGTGCTGGGGAATCTAACAAGTTTCTCTTTGACCACAGCAAAATGTTGGCTTCAGCATACAGGCTGTTTTGGCCTCTCTAACTGGATTAGCGAGACCTCTTTGTGTATTGAGATTGGAGGGAGATTGTCTTGCTTGGCATCTGGGATTCCTCCAAGGTGACAGCTTCACTTGAGGACAGAAAATATTATTTACAAGCGTAGCTAAAAATGAAGTTTCCTGTTGGCAGAGTGGGGATGAGTCACTGTGGTTTTGAGTCAAGGGGTAGGATCTTCCCTTCGCTGCAGCAGGTTTTGACGTCCAGATATGTCCTTACAGAGCAGCAGGTTCAGGTGTTTGGCACTTTTGTCCCAGTCCATCCAGTTACTTACACCAGCATGCTTTTGCAGAACCACATGCTTTTTTTGTACCCATGCCTATTGTCATTGGCATTAGCTGGTTTTCCCTCTGCTCACCATACTTGGCGTCTTTCTGTCTGCATCCAGCCAGGGCTTCCCCAGGAGGGGAGGAAGAGTGTGGATGTTCCCAGCTGCATTCGTGCCAGGAGGTTTGAGGTTGGCCTCCATGTTTCATGAAGGGTTGTTTTTATTGCAGGTTAGATGCCAAAGTAGACTGGAGAACCGTGTGTATGTGAAAGCATTAAACTTTCCTGTGCAGTTCTTGCTGAAAAGCAATAAAAAAAAAAAAAATTAAAACTGAAGTTCTGGTGAAGGGCATTGAAGCTGTGCCAGGAATGTTCTTCAGCAGTGCCCTTAATAGCTGTTGATTCGTAGGAGGCCATCTCTAGCAATACTGAAGGTAGGAGTCCTGGGGGAGGATTTGTCTCTCTCTTTCTTAGAGAAAGGAACACTAATTTCTCTCAGATAAAATTCTAATAGACGCTCAGTCTGCTGACTCCTGCAGCTGGAGACGACTGTGTTCTGAATTGAGAATACACACCCATGGTCGGTCATCGGACAGATATAGCTGTGTCTGTCCATAGATTGATGTAAAATGACTCATTCCCTTGCCTTGATGAGAGGGTGCTTTTTGCAGTATTTCCCATAAGATTTTAAATGAGTACTTGGAAGCTTTTCAGGTGTTTAACATATAGGTTGGTGGTGTTCTGTGTTGAAGACAGTGAATGCTCCTGTTAATGAAGTTGGTGTAAATATGTACTGCGAGGGTCCTGGAGGGGAGACAAGTTCTTGGCCTTTTTAGGAACTTGAAACTCTTAGTTAAGCACTCTTACAACAAAAAAAAAAAAATCCCGAACACCTGCCCATTTGTCCTAAGAGCTCATAGATCTGTTGCAGTTCATAAACTCCGAGGCCATGAACTAATATTGTTCACTCTTCGTGGTGTTGTACATTTTACAGAAGGCGTTTTATCTCCCAGCGCTGCTCTCTAGACTTTTTAGAAGACATAGTGGAATATGCCAGTGTACGAAGGTACTTCTTTTCAAAAGCAGCATTAATCTCAACTCGTTGCATGCAGTCCTCTCCTCCCTCCACCCTCTTCCACGCCAATATCTGAGGTCCTGCATGCTAGTGCTGCCATGTGATCATAAAACCAGCCCAACTCTTTTTAGAGCACTTAACAGGTGGTGTTGGGTTTTTTTATCATTGCAGAACCAAGCACATATCTGGATCTCCAAGACACAAAAGTTTGAAGAAGATGCACTTCATCAAGAACATGAGGCAGTATGACACCAAGAACAGCAGGTAACTTCTGGAGGTCAAGGTGCCCCCTGTGCTCAGATGTGCTCAGCTGTAGCCTCTAGTTCAGTGCAGTCAACCACTTAATGTCAGTGGGAATCTGGTGATGTCCTTGGGATCATATTAATTTTATGCATGCTTCTATCAAAGGCAGTAGGTGCTCCTATCTGCTACATCTGCAGCAATATTCTGATGGTTCTGCCCCCTGCTTTGAGGAGGTTAAATCATCCTATTCTTCTCCATATCTCCAGCATGCAGAGTTTCGAGCAGAGGAGGATTTAAGGAGAATGGCTTGGTTTAGCCAACTTCTTGGCTCATAGTTGCTGGGCAGAAGAGAAATGGGGGGGTGCATTAATATTTATTGTTAACAGAGGTGTGAGACTTCATCTAAATGTAAAATACTGTTTGCATCTTTTCACAAGGTTTATGTAAAAATTACATAAATATAAACATACATTTAAAGACTAGGATGTCCTTTGAGGCACTCCCAAGGTGATGGCAGTTGCTGAACGCTGGGGTTTGGTACAGAACTCGGCTCTAAGGACCTGCAGGGTCAGAATGGAACCGCTGCTTTTGTGCTGCTTTTTCTGAAAGCATCAAATCCATCGCAGTATCTCTGTAACTTACAGAGCAATATAAGAGGAGGTCTGTGTTCATGTTCCATAAAAAGCTGCTTTGTAACTTCTGAATCTTAATTCTTATCCTCATCTCTTCCCATCTGCTTACAGGATAGTGTTAATTTGTGCTAAACGAACACTGTGTGTGGCTTTTTCTATCCTACCTTACGGGGAGAGTTTACGGATCAGGTGAGTCACCTTTAACTGCTTTGTGAAACGTCTGGATGTTTTGTATGGAAATGTCTGGTTTGTTGTTTGCAGAAGATCTTTTTAAATTAGGATGGTTGGTGCAGGTCTCCTGTTTTGAAGCAGGTGAACTTACTTACCATTTAGGTGCAAGGACAGGCTGTCAGAGCAGTAAAATCAGACATCGCCACAGTGTCCAAAGAGAAAAATAGTGGAAAAGCCAGACTTTTCTTCAGGTGTTTATTCCCATTTTAAAGCACTCCAAGTGCTCTGAAATCCCTCAAACTAACTTTGAACAGATGATGTGATTTGTTCATGTGTAGGGTTTCCTACGCTCCTCAAGTGATCAGAAATCAGCTGTCTTTAGTGCAACAAACAACTGTGTCAGCAAAAAAGCATATGGAGTGTCAGGGAAGGATGCTGCTGCCTTTACTGGAAACCCTTAAGGTTTTCTAGTGGAGTTACATCTAAAGTAAATTTAAGATGCTTTTCTGTTTTTTCAGCTCTTCTATGCCACAATTGTTACTATCTGCAATCTAAGAAAAACAGAAGCAGCTTAGACTGATACTGCTTTTAGGATTTGTACTACATTTTTATATAGAACTGTCAATGTGATCTCTTGTGGGAAACAAAACCTGCTAACTGGATTTCCCTGCAGCTTTGCTCAGTCCCTTGTGGAGTCCAAGTTGTTTCTGTGAAGGTCTGCTACAAGTGTACCGTAGAAAATACTAATTTGATTCTTATCCACTTTTGGCAAAACAATTGTGTTGTCACTTCTGTCCTGTACATAACTTACAGACGAAGGAAACAGATGTTTAGTGGTGGGAATTGTATTGTATGCAAATACACTTGCCGTAAAAATAGTTGATGGGAAAATATTCTCTCACTTAATAGAAAAGCAGCAAGGTCACTGGAGCTGTTTCAGAGCAGTTCTGAGCACTGTATTGTGCTGCTTGTAAGCTGGCAAGGCAGTTCCTCAACTGAAAGCGGGTTTTTTGCATGGGAATATAGGTGACAAAGCTGCAGGTTGTCATTGCTAAAGCAGGGTTCTGGCAGCAGCCCTAATGCTTAATTTGAGCTTGTGTGCACAGTGGTTGGAATATTGCAATTGAAAGGCAGGTTTCTAATCCTGAAAAACTAGTAATATAAACCGTGTTTGCTGTTAAGTGTTTGAGCATTAGTGTGTTATGAATGGTATGGTCTCATGCAGAAAGACCATATTAAAACAAAAGTTTACTTTTGGTAGGTATATTGGTACAGATTTGAGTTAAACTGAGATTAAATCTGATTCTTCAGTTAATTAACATCTCTCTGTTTTGAAAAGAGTAGTTAAAGATGAATGCTTTCTTGGAGACGGGATTGAGGGATTGCACTGTTCTCACACGGTGCTCTGACCTGGTCGTGTTGGCTGTAGCTAGTGGATGGACCTGGTGTCTGCCACAGAGGACGCTGGGTTTATGCTGCATTTTCCAATAGTGCATTTTCTTATCTGCTTTTAGTGATCTAAAAATGGAAGGACAGAAGCAGCGACATCCTTCTGGGGGAGTTTCAGTCTCCACTGAGATGGTGCTTGGACTGGAAGGAGTAGAGCTGGGTGCTGATGGCAAGGTAAGGAGTATTTTTTTCTCTTTTTTTTTTTTTTTTTTTTCCTCTAATGCCAATGACTGAACCATTGAGTGGAGCTGGGGACAGCGGGTGGGTAAGCTGGCTGCTGTCACCCTGAGACCATTTCATGCCAGGCCAAGTCACTCTATGGATGGCAAAGCACTGCATAAGTTAAGTGAGAGCTGTAACTTGTCAGAGCAGTGGAAATTTGTTTTGATCCTTAAAGTTTGAAATGTTTGGCCTGTGATAAAGCTTCTTCTGAGGAAGCTGTTGGAGCCTGTGATCACTTCTGCCTCTGTTTCTGGAGAACTGATTTGACTCTGGTATCTTGGGCAACAATTGAGTGATGTTTTGATAGAAACATGGGTGAAATTTATGCCTCTTTATATACTGCCAGAATTTTTGTGATGACCCCTTTCCTTTGCCACCCCATCAAATCTTTTACAACACTTCCATACCGAAATTGTGGAAGCAAGGCATTCTTCATCCAACCTTTCCCTTTCCTCCTGTCCCACAGTTTCAAGGTCCCCACTCCCAATTACAAGCTCCAGGGGTATCTCTGAGTTGTAAAATGCTAGATGTCTGGCAATGAGCGTTTCAGTAAATTTTCCCCTATAACTGCTACAACTTTCTCTTTAAGGTTGTGTCCTATGCAAAATTCTTGTACCCGACCAATGCCCTAGTTGTTCGCAAAGCTGACAGCCATAGCGCTGTTCCCTTGTGTCGAGCTAGTGCTTCACGGAGTCTTCCTCCATCAAGATACAAACCTGTGACAGTAAAAACCATCCCAGCAGGAACAGACATTGGTAAGGACAGCCGTCAGCTTTGTCACCACTTGTGCACACAGCAGAAAAACATAAAAGGAATATATTTGTCAAAACAATTGCAAAAGTGCATTGTTAGGAAGGATGTGCTGCAGCTGGAAGGAGACTGGTTTTAGCACAGCCTAGCAAAGAAGGCTTGGTAATGAAGTATAAACAATGAACATTAAGCCTGCGGCTTGCACGCAGTCCTTACATCGTCTGTATGTCTGGCTGAGTTCTGTTGATGCAATTCAAGGAGCACAAAGCTGTTTCCTTGAAAATGTGAGCTTTTAAATTACTCAACAAGAAACATCTGTTGTACATCGATACAGGTGGTCCTCCTTGCCTTCTAGCACAGTAACAATGCAGAAGCCAGAGAGTTTGTGACAAGAATCCCTTCTCTTGTGTAAAAGAGCAAACCTGACAGCTCTGCTGTCTGCTAGATTACAGGGAAAAGAATTCAGCCTTGTGCAGTTGTTTTCTCTGCACATTTGTGGATGACAAATGGCTAGTTTGCACCAAGTCTAAAATGGTGCGTCAGGCACATGCTGGAGAAAGAGCTTGTGTGGGTTTTTTAATAATTCTGATGCCTGACTGGTGTGTTCGTGGAATGCAGACAGGTGACTGTAGCTGCAGTTTGCCTGTACTGTGGGGTCTGCCAACACTTTTCATGTTTGCTGTTTGAAAACTTTTTTAAAGAGGAAACAGGGAATTTGAAGCTCTGCATCTTGTGACCCAGTGTTGTGCTTTCCTCATTCCACTCAGGAAGTGAAGCTGGGGAAGCCGCAGAGTATGATCCAAATATTCTGGATGATCCCCAATGGCCCTGTGGAAAACATAAACGTGTTCTCATTTTTGCCTCTTACATGGTGAGTGACTGGCGTACCTGAACAGAAAAGGGAGTGAGTGCCTGGAAGATCCTTCTTGAGGAAGAAAAATTCTTCTAGGAAAAAAAAGTTGTGCCTTTAATAGTTGTGTTTGTACACTCAGCTTGTTGAGGACCAACCTGACATGTATCTTCATGTTGTAGTTTGCTTCTTGTCATCATTTGCTCACTAGTTTTTTAAGATTTTTGTCTATGGTTGAGATTCAACACGGTCCATTACTTAGGACATTAGAGAAATGTCAAATTGTGAATAATAAAACTTGGCTTTGCCTTTATATTAGTGTCTTTGGAAGACCTGTTTTGCTGTCAGTACTGTTCACAAGGGAAATGGTCAATTTTGCCTCTTGTGTTTCAGACTACAGTCATAGAATATGTGAAACCCTCGGACCTTAAAAAGGATATGAATGAAACCTTTAGAGAGAAGTTTCCTCATATCAAGTTGACACTGAGCAAAATTAGGAGGTAAGAAGCAAACACTGAATAATGAGAACATCTATGCTGTACAAGGCTGCTTTTATCTTCCACTTGTATGGAAAAAATACTAGATCTATTAATAGTATATATGATTAAACACTGATCTCTTGTTGCCAGTTGAGCTGGCTGTAGGATGACAGCCCTGTACGGGAATGTTTAGGATGCTGAGAAAGGGTAACAGTTGCTTTTCATAGTTCAGCCTAAAAGGGTTTTGTTTCACTGACTGTGGTGTAGTAACACTAATAACCAGTTAACAGTGAAGCAGCATTAGCCTTGAAACAAATCCGTGTAACCTGATTGTTTGGCTGTAGTGCAGTCCCACTCTAACTGGATTGTCTTTTTGGACCCTCTGGCTATTTTTGCCTTTTAATTACCAAATTTGCTGATGACCCTGGACTCTAACAAGATTCTGGAATAAAGAAGAGAGTTAGGTCTGGGGAATTTCGGAAAAGAAAAGCATTTCATGAAGGCAGGACTATGCCACACAGAATTCCTCATCTTCCAGGAAGTGCATCTGGCTGCTCACCAGCGAGATGCACTGTTGCACCTTCCAAGAGCTGTAATCTTGTTGGTATTACACGGCTGTTAATGCAATCAGGGCCTTCTGAAATAGTCGGCTTAGAACATGAATCTGCTGAATCAGCAGGTCCGTGTGTAATTCATCTCCAAGTGGAAGGCTTGCTCAGGCAGAGCATGTGTTCTGACAGTGTCCTGCAGCTCCTCTCTGTAGCTGGTTCGAGTGGTGCATTTGTGCAGAGATCTTCTTGCAGGTGTAGCGCTGGTGGCAGCCACGAGAGGTAGCACCCACCATAAAGTCTGCCTTAATGGCAATGCCCCAAAGGGCTAGCTGTTGTGGGAAGGGTGTAAACCAGTCTGCCTTCCCCCTCGGACCTGATTCTTCCGCGAGGTGTGCTGTTGACAGGTCTCCATGCAGCAGCTGCTGTGCTCTGCATGGCTTTGATGTGGGGTTCTGCAGGTCAGGGTGGCTCAGTCTTAGGAGGTGAATCACGAACCAGTTGGGGAGCCCAGAGGCAACCATACAGCAGCAGCCTGGGTGTCAGTGAGGCAGCTAAGCCCCTGGTGTTCATGGGCAGATGAGGAGCTGTTCTTCCACAGCAGATGTTGTCAGCCAGGTTAAATCAGTTAGTGCATCAGCTCCAGCGTGCTGCCAGCTGGGCTTCTCCAGCCTCGGATAATACACATCACAGTTTTCCAAATAGGAGTCTTGTCCAGATGCTCTTGTGAGTTCCCATGCTGCAGTGTTTCTACAGCATTTCATAAAAGCTGTCGTGTTTGAGAGGGTGTCTTTCTTCCTGTTCCCAGTTTAAAGAGAGAGATGCGGAACCTGAGTGAGGAGTGCAATCTGGAGCCGGTGACTGTCTCCATGGCTTATGTTTACTTTGAGAAGCTCGTCCTCCAAGGCAAACTCAACAAACAGAACCGCAAACTGTGTGCTGGTGCTTGCGTTCTGCTTGCAGCCAAGATCAGCAGTGATCTCAGGAAACACGAAGTTAAACACCTTATAGATGTAAGTACTGCGAGACTTGTTTCAGGTGTTGTCAAAATCCTCCATTGCATAGAACAAGGCAAGGATTAAGCCAAGATTTTCAGCAGTGCATGCTTGCATTTAAGACCAGCTCTTATGTCTCATTAGGGGTTTTCCTTGTTTTTTTTCTTTTGTTAATTCTTTTGTTAATTAAAACTACCTGACTGGTACAGTCTGATGTCCTACAGATCTTCCAGTGAGGTTATTTTTGCACTCACTGTTTCTCAGGCAAGTGTATGTAACTGCTGTGTGGGTGTCACAGCTGAGCTGATAAGCTGGTTTACTTTGATCCCTGGCAACACTCTTCATTCTGTAGGTACTGCTCAGGCCATGCATCACTGACTCCTGTTTTATGCTGACTTCCTCTAACAGTGTGTTTGTATCTTATGGATTAACTGAGTCTTTCTCCTTGTCTTTTTTTTTTTTTTTTAATTACTGTCATAGAAACTAGAGGAGAGATTCAGATTCAACAGAAGAGATCTGATTGGTTTTGAATTCACCGTCCTTGTAGCTTTGGAACTGGCTCTCTATCTTCCTGAAAACCAAGTTTTACCTCATTACAGACGGCTCACCCAACAGTCTTAACCAAAGCTGCGTTCCAGCTGGCAGCCGGTGGCACTGGGCTCGCATCACTGAATGCTGCTGGTGGAATTGCCACTGGCCTTTGTGCCGCTGTGCGCATCCTGCCATGGCTACAGCTCGTTTTGGAGTCTGCGGTGTGTTGTTAAACTGTCAAGGTGTGCGTTATGGACACGTATGCCAAGTCTGGGGGATGGTACAAGAAGAGTTATTGAACTTTTCTTTTGAACATTTGAAGCACAAATATTCACCAGTCAGCTGTCATGGCTGCTTATTATTCCTTATTTATCTTCTCGGTTTTGCTAAAACTGTTCTTCCCTATGAAGAATACTATGGTATTGTTTCTTTTTTTTTTTTAAGGCTTCATTGTATTCCTTGAAACTAAAGGAAGCATCACTTCCATTCCAGTGCACCATAAAGTTCAGATGTTTCTAAGAATCTTCTCACATTTTTACACTGATGAAATGCATACTTTATTTTTTTAAAGATGTGCCTAAAACTGGCTGGTCTGGTACCAGTGCTTTTTAAGTTAGTTATGTTATTTAGTGGGGAATCCTGAATTTGTATAGCCATTTATTCTTTACCTGCATTGGCCTTGCATATGAGGATAACAATTCCAGTATATCTGCACTAATAATACACAGGGCATCTATTCTGTACTATACTATAGATCTACAAGTGGCAAGATTGAAATTACTCCGTTCCAATTTAGTTAACTACTAATACCTTAAGAATATATATTTTATTTAAAAAGGAGAGATTGAAAATCTGTCATGAAGTACCACATGTTGAACAAGGTAGCTGCAGCAAAGCGATTGCTGTCCTAATTCACTAGTCAGTGGAAGATGAGCGCTTGACTAAGAGTGATTTGCCGTCAGATGTATAATTTATGGTTTTACTTGTTTCAGTGTTCCATAGTCTGAGATAAGCACCTTTTTAGTACGACTGTATTATATATGGTCTTACGTGCTCTGAGCAAATACTTAAGTCAGTAGAGCTCCTGCTGCCAAACGAAGCCAATGAAACAAAGCATGCTCAATATTTAAAATGATACTTCTTTTACTCCGTTCTTCCAAGCATTGCATCACTGTGGTCCTCATAAAGCTGGCATCTGTTGAGCATCTGAACAGCCAGTTAACAGCTGGCACCCAGCAGCGCTCTGATGCTTACGCAGAAGTTAAATAACTTCTCTGACCATTGGCTATTCCTTCATTATTTTTAAAATACCCGAGTTAGGAAAGAACTCTTGATTACATATGGAACCTTCTGGGATACTGGCTCTTGGGTTTATTTTCTGAAGCAATATTATGATACAAGTAACTGTGTCCATTTGCAAGGAACTAAACTGATGCTTGGCTATTGCAACTGAGAAATTTGTAATTTAAGTTGGACTCCTCCATGAAATACTAGGCCTCAGGCTGAGGTAAGGGACCTGCTACCTAATATGTAAAGTAATGTAAATTCCTGTTCCTTGTATTAAATGTTGGTTGTAGCCAAAACCAAAGCTGAATCTTTGCGCTTCAGCTGTGTTTTGTCTGAAGCTAATGTGGCTTCATTACAATTGCAGCAAACTTTACTGGAGCCCCTTTCTCTTTAAGTAGGGCTCAAAATGTATTTTTCAGATATAATAATTACAGTGACTATCAAATCTTTTGTAACTGTGTTCAGCTGTACGTAGCTTCAAGTTATTTGTGTAAAATTTAATATGCTTGCGACTTCTCTCTAACACAGAAGGACTTTCCAGTCTCCATAAGTGAGAGCTCTTAAGTTAGACAATAAGCTTGCCAGTTACCTTCCAAAAGGTTTAAAAAATTGCCTACTAGTTAAACTTTCTACTGGATGTAACTGTCCTTGCATGCAAGAAATAGTGATGTACTAAACATCTAGTGTATAATGAGCCTTCAAATTAGCAAGCAGTGGTGAAGACAACACTTTTTAAAGTCATTAGGGGAGGGGAAAGAGGTAGAACTGAACAAAGAAATTTCTCACAAGGTATTTCCAGAAATTGTGAAACACTTTGGTTAGTATGAACAAAGTCAGAAAATGTATTTCTCTGGGAACTTCTGTTTAGCGTGTACTGAGGTTTCTGTAACAAAATTAACTTTCCCTTTCTCACCATCTAAGGAAAAAAAACGCAGTTGGGCTTGCAACACTTTGTGATCTCTGCAGTGGAAGTTTGCCTAGTTGCAGTGGGCATTTGGGCTGGAGTTACACTCCCAGAAGCTATGGTTTCACGTCATAAAAGGGCAAGCTTTTGTTTTTTTTCTTTCAGAAGAACAAATTAGGGTAGGGAGCACTGAATGACAGAATGCTGAGTGTTGTCTAAAGGTTACTGTAAACGTTGGCTTGGGCACACACAGTGTTCTTGAGCTTAAAAGCTGTTTGGAGCACAGGCCAAAAACAATGCGGTGGAGCAAACGATGTTTGGGGCCGGTGCTGTCCAGAGGCACAGTCTGCGGCTTGTACATCCGTACCTCTGTAGTGTCTGTGCAGAAAGCATCTTTCTGCAGAGATATGATGACTTGGGTGTGTGTATGTGTTGATTTTTCTGTTTCTAGAGCGTAGCTTGCAGTCCCGTGGGGGAATATTTATCTTTTCACCTAAAAGCTGCCACCATGTGGCAAAGGACTATTACTGCGTTACCCGTTCATCACTAAACTGCAACTGGGACCCAAAATAATCCATGGCTCTGCCGGCTTTACGTGGTCACAGCCCAGCTCCTCTTGCTTGGCAGAGAAACGCAGGTTTACGCCGAGGGCACGGTGTGAAGATGCTGCTGGGGTGACTCCGCAGGGACAACTCTCTCGAGAAGAGGCTGTACATTTTCCTGTGAACGATGCTGTTCTGGTTTTGTCTTACTCTGTTATTTAAAAGTCTTGAGTCGTCGCCTGTTCCATATTTTCCCCCCCTATGAACTTGTGAAATGAAGATGCTGTGAAATAAAAACGGTTTTGATACGTGTTTTGTAGCCACACGCCTCGTTTCGGAATGGTCCGGGCGGTTTCTGTCACCGTGGCGGCTCCGGGGGCGGCCGCTTCCCCTCAGCACGGCGCCGTGCCCC
>NW_010113710.1:0-1066 GCF_000699245.1 Pterocles gutturalis | reverse complement strand
GAGGGGTTGTGGGGGAATTGGAGGGAGATTGGGAGGGATTGGGGGGGCGGTACTGGGAGGAACTGGGAGCACTGGGAATGAACTGGAAGGAGATTGGGGGGACTGGGAAGGAACTACAAAGCCACCACCTCCATGTATGTCCCCCCATGTCCCCAAAGTCCTCAACACCCCCAATGGCCCCAAGGTCCCTGATGTCCCCAAGGTCCCTGATGTCCCCAAGGTCCCTGATGTCCCCAGTGTCCCCAAGACCTCCCACTGTCCATCTCCATCATGGTGAGGACGTGGTTTTTGGAGCCACCACCACCTCCATGTCCCCCATCAACTCAACGTCCCCAACACCCCCGATGTCCCCCATGTCCCTGATGTCCCCGATGTCCCCAAGGTCCCAGATGTCCCTAAGGTCCCCAAGATCTCCCGATCTTCATCTCCTCCACGTCATGAACACAGTCATCGACGTCTTTGAAGAAGATGAAGCCACCACCACCCCCATGTCCCCCATCCCCTCAACGTCCCCAACATCCCCGATGTCCCCAATGTCCCCGATATCCCCGATGTCCCCAAGGTCCCCAAGATCTCCCACTGTCCATCTCCATTCCCCCAGGGTCCCCAAGATCTCCCACTGTCCATCTCCATCATGGTGAGGACGTGGTTGTTGGAGCCACCACTACCCCCATGTCCCCCATCAACTCAATCACCCCCAATGTCCCCCATGTCCCCAACGTCCCTGATGTCCCCAATGTCCCCAAGGTCCCAGACGTCCCCAACATCCCCAAGATTTCCCAATCTTCATCTCCTCCACATCATGAACACAGTCATCGACGTCTTTGAAGAAGATGAAGCCCCCACCATCCCCATGTCCCCCTTCACCTCAATGACCCCAAGGTCCCCGATGTCCCCCATGTCCCCAACGTCCCTGATGTCCCCAAGGTCCCCAGTGTCCCCAAGACCTCCTACTGTCCATCTCCATCATGGTGAGAACGTGGCTTTTGGAGCCACCACCACCCCGACGTCCCCCATCACCTCAACGTCCCCAACACCCCCAATGTCCCTGATGTCCCCGATGTCC
>NW_010113709.1:10055-16128 GCF_000699245.1 Pterocles gutturalis | reverse complement strand
TATATATATTCTTTCTATAGCATTGCATTTCTCTTGCTTCTGGTGAGCACTTAAAAGTGGTCTCAACCCAAATAATCCATCTCTGCTACTTGGGTTCTGTTTTTTTCAGCCCAATTTAACCCCTTTTTTTCCCCGATTTGGTCTCTCCTGTAATTTCAGTTTCTTTTTGCTCTCTCTGTGTTTGCAGACAGGGCTCCTACCCCTCTTTCCGCAGCCGATGCTATCTCTTCCTCCACAACGATGAGTTGTCCTTGTGCCTGTCCCCGTCTTCACTCACCTTTTTGGGGACAGGTGACCATCCTTGGTCCCTGCAGTTCCCATTTAGATCCTCAGAACCTTGAATGAGGGTTTTCTCCCTTTTTTAGCACTTTCTGCTGCTGCAAATGCTTTGCCCTGGGGTGTGCTGGGTTTGCATCCCAAAAATCTCACCGGCAATAGCCACCGCCACCCATGTGCATCGATGTCGCCCGTGGAATTGTCACAAGGAGGTTGCAGGGAGCCTCATACTCCCCTTTTCGCCCCATCCCTTCATTGCCTCCCAGTTCCTCCCTTAATTACCTTCTCCACCGTTTCTCCTAATTGCCCCCACGGCACTGGATCAAAGCACTGCTCCTAAGAGAAGCAAAAAAAAAAAAAAAAATCTAGAGGAGCCCTGAGCAAAGGCAAATCCAACAGGAATCATCCCATGGAGACCTGGGTGGCCTTGGCTGGACACAGCAGGGGACAACCAGCCCCATGGTGATGCTCCATGGTCACCTCCAGGAGATGTTCCCATGGGGTGGTTGGGACATGTGGCCATGGCAGGTGGGCTGGGGGTTTTGGGGACACCCAGCAGGGCTGGCAGAGGGGTGAGGGTCAGGGTTGGCTCACCCCCATGGTGCCGCGTCAGAGCCTATTTTCTGGTGGGAATCATGGAGATAAAATTAGAAGTAGGTTGAACTTTATCTACAACTTGAACCGAGGCTGAACTCAGCCCTGGTTTGTTTTGGTTTTTTCCAAGTTCAAAAAAGTTCATGGGGAGGGAGGCAAGGAGGGGGGGCAATGGAATTTTTTTTTTTTTTTCTTTTTTGCCTCATCTGCTTGGAAAGGCTCCTCTCGCAATATTTCCAGTTCAAGATGGTGATGTGATGACTGAGGCTTTCAGCAACCTGGGCTAGTGGGAGGTGTCCCTGCCCATGGCAGGGGATTGGGACTCAGATAATCTTGAAGGTCCCTTCCAACCCAAACCGTTCCATGATTCTATGATTCTAATCCTCCGTTTTCATCTGGCCACCCCATAGTGGAGATGAATTTGCTTTGCTTTGCCAAGGCGGGGTGACAGTCCCCTCTGGGCACAAGGACATGGTCATGAAGGTGTGACATAGGAGCTGCAAAGGGACAAATGGCACTTTTTCACTCCTGGGTGAGTTATTTCCCAACGAGCCAATCGTCTCTTCCCTTGCGAGACTTTTGCTGTGTGGTTATTTCACCTCCTAAATTTCTCAAGAGTTAGTAGAAACTTCTACCAAAACGGACCTTCTAATTTTAACCGTGATGCCTCCTTAGATCACGGCCAAATTTAGGGAATGCACAGGGCAGACTCATTTCCTGGAATAGGAGCTACTGGAGAAAAAGTCCCCGCAGGCTGGCTCCTAACTCTGACACATTTGATAGCCATTCAAGGACTACTGGGAAACATGTGTCATTTGTCTCCGTGAAGCTTCAGACAGAGTTTCATCATCAAGTCTGACTGCTCCACGAAATAAAACCCGCTCACATCTTCTAGCGGAGATGTAACCTCTGCTGTTTACATAGGATGTGTCACGAGGGGGATTTTTTTTTTTCCCCAAGGTTTTTTATTTTTTTTCCCCCAAGGTTTTATATATGGGTGCAAAGAGGTTTTATCCCTATTGCACCTTATTTTTTTTTTTCCTCCTGGCTGGGTGACCCACGTTGTCCCACTGTGGGTGTGCCAAGACTGTCAATGAACTTTGGCACCTTAAACCGTGGAAAACCCGACATGCCGGAGCGAGGGAGGGATAGGTGCTCAGCGTCCCGGAGATCGGATTGCCCCGGGGGGGATTTGCTGGGAGTCCCATGACGAGCCTGGAAGGGAGCCCAGACGCCGGGGCACCACCGCGCTTTCCACCCAGGGCGCTCCGCCGGGGTCTCCGGAGGACAACCGCTGGCTTCTGTCCCTTACTGTCACCCACGTGTGTGCAAACCCCAACCCCACATCAGCCCGAGGTCTTGCTGGGGGGGTGATTTCCACCCTCCCATGGAACCACCATGGGAGGGTCACCCTGGGGCAAATCCCTCCTGGGTTTGCATTGCTGGTCCCAGGGGACCTGCGCTTGCCTACACGGGGTGTTGACCATGGCTTGACCCATGTCACTTGCCCCACGAGCGGTTACCAGACCTTCCTGCCTCGGGGTAGTTTTTAGGACAAGTTTTGATCTCCAGCCATGACCCATTTCCACCAGCATCCTCCATCCTTCCCATCCTCGCAGCATCATCCCAGGTCCTCCCTCCACTTTGTGTCACCTCCACAGTGTCAGCCAGGATCTCAGCGCTGGCTGGTTTGCAGGCAGATGAGGAATCCAGCACTGCAGAGGGGTTTTCTGTGTTTTCTTTTTTTTTTTTTTTAATCTCACCCATCTGAGCTTTGCCATCCATGCAAGCTGTTTCTAGGAGTCCTCACCCAAGTGCTCCATCTCTAGGAAATGCGATTATCAGCCACCCCCATCGGCCGCTCCGTTTCAAGCTCCCCACATCCCTCCCAGGGCCGCCCGTTCCCAATCCAATTTCTACTGGAAGCAGATAAGGCAGAGGAAGGAGATAAGGGCTGGCTGGGATCCTGGTCACCCTGCTGCTGTCCCCTCCACCTCCACTCACAAGGGACAGATGTCAGCGCTGGGACATGGGGACACCATCAGAGAGGTACCCACAGCCCTGAGGTGGGTGGATGGGCACGGCATGGGCAGCATGAGGTCCCCTGCCCTTTGGGGACAGGCGGGTGGCATTGGGACCGGAGCATTTGGGGTAGGTTGGGGTGATGCATTCACCCCAATGGTGAATTTTGGGTGTGGTCACCGAAAACTGGCCATTCACAAGAATATGATGGGAGAGGGTTCAAGTTCAGGCAGGACTTTTGCATCCTTCATCCCTGCACTTGCTGCAGCATTAAAGGTTTTCCTCCTTTTTCTCCCCAAAACCTCCATCACAACCTCACAACCCACTTTGTTCCTATCTCCTGCTCTGCAATACCCAAAATGGTCAAAAAAAAAATAGGTGGTCACAATGGTCAGGGACCACCCATTGAGTCTCCCAGCTGGTCGTTGACAGCTGCCTGGTGAATGCCTTTAATTAAAACTAAATGGTTAATGGGAAGCTGAGCAAAGGTCTCCGGCTTGGCTCCCGACCCAGGTGCCGATGGAAATCGCTCCGAGGGCTGAAGGGCTCGGTGTTGTAACAGCCAGGCTCCACCGTGCCCCTTTGCCAGGCCACTAATGTCACCGTGAGATCTTGCTCCTGAATATCGCTGCCCTGGCGCAGATGAACCTGTGCCTCCGAGGTGGGACATCCCCATGGGTGTCCCTTCATCCATGGACCCCTTTCCCAAGGGGTCTCTTGTCTCAGACCTGCAGTTTTGGTAGGAAATGGGTTTTAAGTGGAAGGCAAGTTCTATTTTTACTGTTGTCCATTTATTAAAAAAAATTTAAAAAAAAAAAATAATTACCCAATACAGACCAGTTTCTCAAGGTTGGGAAGCAGCAGGATGGAAGTAATAATTAATCGGCAGTGGTTGGCGGGGGCTTTGCTCACCTCAAATAACCTGGTCTAAGGGTCATTCCACAAAAGTACCTGGAACTTCTAAAAGGAAAGATCATATTCTGGCCTGAGAGAGAGAGAAAGAGAGGGGGAGGGGAAAAAAAAAAAAAAAAAAGGAAAGTGAAGCAAGGTGACAAAGCCACCAGGATCCCACAGGGAAATTCATGCTGCCTCCCCAGCCATATAGTGGGTTATCAGCCTTGCTGGAGCAGACACCATCAAAAATCACAGAGTCACAGAATGGTTTGGGTTGGAAGGGACCTTAAAGACCATCGAGTCCCACCCCCTGCCATGGGCAGGGACACCTCCCACCAGCCCAGGTTGCCCAAAGCCTCATCCAGCCTGGCCTTGAACCCCTCCAGGGATGGGGCATCCACAGCTTCTCTGGGCAACCTGGGCCACTGCCTCACCCCCCGCACAGGAAAACATTTCATCTTAAATAATTTAATAATTTAATCTTAATACCCCTTGTCCTATCACCCCACTCTCTGATGAAGACTGCCTTAGCAGCCATGCAGTATACACACAACAATTCACTGCTTTTTCATTTTTAACCGGAAAAAAAAGTATTTTTCTGAGTATGTTTGGGCAGGGCTGGATTTTTTTCTTCTAGCGGGGGGGGTCTGACGTCCTCTGTCCGAAGCAGAAACCCTCTGTGCGCTGATGGCTGGTGCTTATCTCACTGGTGATGCTGGTTCTGCCGTTCCAGGGTCCTTATCTTCAGCGGAGCCAACTGGCTACTCAGAGCTCATTGCGATAAATAACACCAAATATTTTTTTTCTTATCAACATGCCTTTGTGGGGGGATAAAAAACATCATTTTGAAAAAAAATAATTGATAAAATGCGGCGTTCTTGTCCTGGCTTTCATTTAATGCCCATCTGGGCTGCTGCGCTCCTCCCTGCCCAGCACAAATTTGGGGACTTCACCCTGATTTTCCTCTGCAAGTCCAAGGGTTCCCCAAACCTTTGTAGACCCCAGAAGAACCACAAATTCTGGGGACAGAGTCTTTGAGCATGTCTGAGTGATGGTTGGGAATTCTGGGAACAGCTGAGCTGGTTCTCATTAAACCCCCCCCAAGCTCCCCAATGGTCTTATTGCAATTTTTTGCTGAGAATAACCGCTCTGAACGCACCCGTCCATCACCTCTGCGAAGCCGTAAAGAGCTGGCAGATGGCTGGACAACAGCTATTCTATTCTAGAATAATGAGAAGAATAAAGATATTATAATAAATGGCATTTACCTGAATAAGTGATGTCTGATGGGTAATGATTTAGGAAAAAAGGTGATGAACTAGTAACAGAGGGAGTCTGGAGAAGAGGGTGTACAGAGCTTAGAAAATTAAAAATAGCCCAAATAATAAACTTGAAGGACTGGGGGTTGTTTAGTCTAGGAAAAAAAAAAAAAAAAAAAAAAAAAAAAAAAAAAAAAAAAAAAACACACCAAAAAAAAAAAAACCAAGTGAGGGGACATAGTAAATCGGAAAATACAGCTATAGAGAGAAAGGAAATATAAACTTTTTGTAATCACAGAGGAAGGGCTACCAAGTCCTGGGCTTAACCCGCAGGAAGGAAGATACAGCCTGGGTGGCAGTTTGCCAGAGGAGGAGATAATTAAGGGCTGGAATAATTGCCTGAAAAAAAAAAATAGTAGGGTTGCTTTAAGATTTTTAAGGAGAAGTTGGAAAAACACTGATCAGAGGTGGTTTAAGGAGAGCTGATTTGCCCTTGGGTTTAGGGGTGCATTAGCTGGTTGTCAGGCTTCTCTTCCAGCCCCATTTTCTGTTATTCAGTTTATTTTTCCTTCCTTCATGGGGTTGCATTTTGAAATGTAAGGAAATGGCTCGATTTAGCAGTTTTTCTCCCTTGTTTGCAGCCCAGGGAAGATGTCTTCTCCTCCAGCAAGGCTCCCAGCTCTCTAGAAGAAACACACAAGGGGTCAAAAATCCTAGAGCAGAAATTACTATCAGCAAACCCCAGGGATTTAGGAGACATTATTCCAGATATTTAAGGTCCAACGCTGAACAGGTGGGAGCTCAGTTCCTAAAATGTCATATTTCCGAAAGACGTACCCAATACCAACCCCGACTGCGGGAGACGAAGACTTGTTCCCACGAGATGTTGTGTTTGTCAATAGCACAGGCTCTCGCGTTCCTGGCGCTGATGAAGCCCAGCATAACTGCGATAAATCCTTTTGATGTTCCTCAAGATTACGCTCCAAGGACAGACAAAACGAGAGTGAAAGATGGTGATGAAGAAAGAG
>NW_010113709.1:0-10041 GCF_000699245.1 Pterocles gutturalis | reverse complement strand
TTTTATGGAGGAGGCGTGTGGCACGGAGAAACACTCCAAATAAAGTTGGGGCTGGAAAGGCTGGGTTTGGGAAGGTCCCAAAAAAATGAATGAGGTTTTAAGGAGGGGTTATGAGACAAGGGTGAGGAGGGAGCGGTTAGGAGGAATTTTAATTAACGACAGTGTTTGCGATGTTATTTAAAAAAGGTCCAAAAAAACATCTGAGGGCACTGAAAGCTGAAACCGGCGTTTTTTCGGAGCAAACAAGAGGCAAGTGTGGGGCTTGGGGAGTGGGGCTGGGGCACCTGAAGAGGTTGGGAGCTCCTGGGAAGACAAAAGCTCAGAGATGTGGTTTTTGGGGGATTGCTGGGTCCAACAGCCGTGGGTGGAGGAAGGACTGAGCATTCCCGGGATGGGAGATGCTCCATGTGCGGTGTAGGGACAGCACGAGCCACCGGAGGTGGCATTTGGGGAGGTAGGAGACCAGGAGCACCAGAAACTGAGGTTCTTTGGGGCCCCAGGCACCCCCAAGCTGAGGTGCCAGGTGCATTGAGGGCCTGCTGTCTGGGTTAAGTGCCCCACAGAAGGAGCCGAGCCCAACATTTGCCAAAGGGATCCCCATTGAGGCATGAAATGGAGGAGTCCAATGATGATGAAGGCAAGGCGGTGATGGATGGACACCCAAATTTGTGACACGAGGGTGGGGACAACCACGAGACCACAGCAGTGGAGCAGGAGGATAGTGACCACCCACCACACGAGTCCATCGCGCCCCCCACGAGTAGCTTTGCCCCCCACCAAAGACCACATTTTGGCCCCACTGGAGAGGATACCATGGACCACAATGGCAAACACAGGAGGGAAAAGCCAGGCTGGGCTAAGCACGGCACGCAGCACACCAGCCTCGACCGTTCAGGCTCTCCCCGTGCCTGGACTTGTCTCTGGGGATGTTCAGAGCCATGACATAATTACAGTTTCAATCGCAGATTAATAAGAAGTGGGGTTTTTTGGGTTTTTTTTTAGCAAACTGGGAGGCATGCCTGAACTGGAAGGGCGTTTCACCTCTCCGCTGCCTGGGAGCTGAGGGTGCCGTACCCTCTTTGATGTCTCCTGGCGTGGAGGTTTTGCAAACACTGGCACTAATGTTCCTGCTGCAACTCCCCTTCCCATGGCGCGTTCTCCTTCGGGAAGCCACGCGGCTTTCATCTCCAGCACTCTGTTGGCCAACGGGTGGATAAATAGACTGGGTATAAGCCATCGCCAGCCTGTAAAATAAACATCCTCTGCTGGTGGAGGAAAGTCATCCCAGATGCCATCTGGCTGATAACTGGGATGAAGGGGAAACTGAGGCAGAAGGAGCATGCCACAGGTCGGTTCTGCCATGTCACAAGCTTGGGGACACATCCGAAAGGCTGCAGCAGTGGGAGGAACTGGCCGAGTGAGGCTACCATGGACCTTGGACCACAGCATAACTACGAGATGAGACAGAGAGATCATGCCCATGGGCCAGATACCAAAAGCCAAGCTTAAACCCCAGCTTTTAGGGTTCTGGGGCAGAACCTCACCTGTCCAGCCTGTGAGTCTTCAGCCTGCACTTTTTAATTTCTCCTTCCATTGGAGGACTGTAAAACTCTGTGTGCTTTCAGCAAGGGTGAGATACCCACACAGCTCTTGGAGCTCTCAGATGCTTGAGAGCCTCTGGTAGACACCCAGGAGCCACCAAGCAGAGACCACCAGTGGGAACGTGCACAGAGCTTAAAAAAAGCAGCTGGGACTTCAGGGCAGAAACATAGGACCAAGATCTGCTGTTCCCTGTGGTTCCCTGCTCTTCATGTAGAACATCTCCACTTTCAGGTCCATCTTAGGCATCATGATCATGATCTTGTGCCCCTTACTGTTTGGCTGGACCATCCTTCTCCACTGGAAGGAGATGAATGTATTGGAAGCTTCTGAGCTCTGAACACCAAAATCACCCCGTCTCCATCTTCCTGGAGTTTCCCAAGCTCTGAGCAGGTCTGGATCTGGAGATTGGTTTCCTGTAACAAAGCAGGCCCCTATCTGGAGATCTGTTTTCCTGCAAGAAAAATATGCCCCAGGTGAGAAGTGTGCTTCCTGAACTCAACGTAACCTCCAAGAGCTGAAAGGCTTTGGATGAGGAGCATCAGGGGTTGACTGTGCTGAAAATCAATCCAACCCTGGAGCCATGCTGCCAAGAGTGGTGATGCATCCCTGCAAAAGACCTCGGAAGTCCCAAGAAACGTTGTTTTTATGGGATACTCGCTAAAAACATCAGTCCTGCTGATGGTCCAGCCCAAGAGCTTCTCTCAGTCCAGAGGTCCCCAAGGGATAATCCCAATTATGGGTTGAGGAGCTCCAACTAGCGATGCTACTGCATGGGCTTAGTGCTCCACCAACTACAGCATCAGGTCTCAGAAAGAGACTAAAACCCAACGAAACTAAAAAAAAAAAAAAAAAAAAAGGCCCTGAAGGGTTAAAGTAACAATGAAAGTTTTACGATTTTACGAGTCCAGGCTTCCAGATGTTGCAGGCAGGAAGATGAAAGCAATTCCCTCTGCTTGGTTGGGGAGGCACTAAGCCCTTAATAGCCCATCCCACGGTGGCAATGATGCCCTGCTGAAGCGATGCCCTGCCTCCTGCCCTGCTTGGCTTCATCTCCCCACTGGAGGTGGTTCAGGCTGGGGAGCAGTCGCTGCATGAAGCCTTTTTGTCCCACTGCTCGCTCTTGATCAATTATTAAAAGCAGAAATGTCTCCAACCATGAAATTCATCCCAGCTTCCCCATGACGTGCTGGGCTGGAAAAACCAAACCACAGGGGAAGAAGTAAATACCACTTCCAGTGGGGTGTTTCGGGGTGCTGGGGCATCTCCAGGGGTTGGATTTTGTTGGCACCAATGTTCTCCCTTGGATCCCACCACCACTTCGGCCGAACATCCTGCCCACTCGCTGCTCTACAGGGTCCCACCACCCTCCCAGCTGCCCATCAAGACCAAGAAGGTTGGTTGCCCTTCATTCACTTCCATCAGGCTCTAGCAAATGCCTTAACACCTGGTTTACCTAGATGAGCTAGATAACCAGATGATCTCTAAGGTCCCTTCCAACCCAAACCATTCTATGATTCTATGGTTTCTGCTTTTTTTCACTGGACCCTTTACAACTGCTTCATTTTCTCTTTTCCTCCTCTTGCAAGCTCTTAGCCTTGCAAATGGGAGGCAAAATTTGGTTTTGGACCCATTTTCCACTGGAGGTTGGCTCTAAATTCAGCTACCAAGCTTCAGTATGTGTGACACTGTCTTGCTATGTCCCTTCACCAACTGAATGATGGGACCTTGAGCTGTCCTACGCCTTTCTTTGCAGGGTACCTTGTGCAAAACAGAACCTTTGGCGTTAGAATGTGATTTTTTTCCTAATTTTAAGCATATTCGGATTGGCATTCTCATCTGGGCAGCTGTAGGAAATAAGAGGGGACCCCCTCAGTTCTCACATAGCAAGTCCCCAGAGGTCTTTGGTGGCCCAGCTCCAGCTCCGGGTACGCACATGCCTCAGAATAACTTACGTATTTTCGCCAGGACAGAGGATATAAATACATCCATGGTAATGCCAGTCCTAACTATTGGCACTGCAGCAAAATTAAGAGTTAGTTCCTTGCAATAAATTAGATTTTTTTTTTTCCTTTTACCCATGCTTGTTGTAACCCTGGTAACCGACGGCACCCAGCTTGTCGTCTGACTTACGCTGTTTTGTTCTCCTCTGATACGGAGAAAGACTGCGAACACTTCAGCACCACGGAAGGTTGATGAAACCAGCCAGATTTTACTCTCAGAGCTGCTCTAACACCCAGAGGGCTCCAACCTCCCTTCCTTTAGCCCTAACCCTGCGCAGACACAAGACTGAAGTGATGGAGCCATGAGCTTTGAGCGTCTGCCCAAAACATGGCACTCAACCAGGCTCAAAGGGACTCAACACCTCTTGCCTGAAGGTCCTACAGACCAAGCTGTGGGTGCTTGGGTGGGTGATGGGTGTAAGGAGACCTCCCTCTTGTTTCAGCTCCAATGGACGTGCGTAGACTTCCCGTCCTCTCCAATAAATATCTCGCTATTGTATATGGCACCAGACACACATTGGGCCTGGGATGGAGGCACCAGCATCCCCTTGCACAGGGTGTCTTGACAACTGAGGTAGAGTCCTGCTCCTGTTCAGTCCTGCTTTTCCTTGCTCACTGATCCAACAAGCATCTCAAAAGCCCAGCCACGAAGGACATCCTTGTTCTCACCATGAGGATGAGTCATGGCACAGCTTGATCTGTCTCTGCTCCAGGACAGCTGCTAGTTCTGGTCTTCTCCTTCCACCAAACCTTTTTGGTTTCTGAAATTCACACTCAGATTTCCATCACACTTTCAGACTTGATTGACGTTCTCACAAGGTTCGGGAGTTAGTTGGTGTGCAGGTGACAGCCAGATGGATGTGTGAGCATTGGAGCTTCTTGTCTTTCAGAAACAAGAATGTTTAAAAAAAAAAAAAAGAAAGAAAAAAAGAAAAAAGAGGATGGTCAGATTCATCACCAGGAGTAATTTGGCAGTTTATGACGCTGGGCCAGTCAGCATGATGAAGACGAAACATCCTGGGCTTTTCCACCGAAGCTGATGACAGGGACCTTGGCTGGTAAATGTGACACACTGGTGACTTCCATGTTAACCACAAGAGCTACCTCAGCCTCTCGAGTGCTTTGGTTTTTGTTTTGTTTCATCTTTAAGCCACCCGAAAATCAACCCAATGACTCACTGGAGTGCCCAGGGATGTCCCTCTTGTTCCCCTGTGCAAGTGTGCAAAGGCTGACCAGGGACATCCTCCTGTCCAAGCCTGGTGACACAGTTAGCCTGGAGGAGGTGACACTCTGGCCCAGGCAAAGCTCCATCCATCACTTCTTGCTGTGAACATTTCTCCCCATCGGTCGTCCTAGCCCATGTTTCTCTCCTTCCTTAAACCACCAGAGATGTATCCCCACCTTCACACCTTCAAACGAGTATACCACAATGTATTTTTAAACACATGTAGACAACACAAAGCAAATGTTGTTTCCAGGTATGGGTGGTTTTTATTGATTCATCTGAAGCCAGTTCTTCATCACTTTGCCTCCAGAAGACGTTGCAGACCAGGACATGAATATATGGGACTTATATAGAGACTCAACTGATCTCCCATTTGCAGACGGAGTTAAGTTCCACTGGCACAAAGACCAACATACAACGAGCATAAAGCAATTTTTTTTCCCCAGGACTCACTCTTTGAGTTGTCTGGAGCTGCCAACCCATAACCACCACATCCTCCTGAGGGCTGGATGGACAGAAGGGTCCATTCACCTAATGGAACTACCTGCAAGACAAGAGCCCACAGATGCCTTGGGGAAGATGGGGAATGAATCAGATGCTGAGCATCACCTAAGTAAGACTGGGATCATGGTGCAGACCCATGATCCCAGTGGAAATCCATTTGAAAATGCTTTTCCCATGAGGAAAACCATGATCTCAAGGTGGTGGAGTTTTACTTCCTTCCCTTGCCATACATCAGCCTTCATAGACACTATATCTTTAATCAGCAATTGACATTTTGAGCATATTTCACATATGATTTAGCAGCAAAAAGTTACATCGTTTGACTCTTCTTTATGGCGTTCCTCAATTTACCACTCAGCAACACTGAGGGAAAAAAAAAAAAGTCCCAAATGTGCTGTGATTTATTACGTTGCAGTATATCAGCAGAAGATCTAGCACCAATTATGCTGGAGCCGTGGTCCAAAACAAAAGTACAGTTAACTAGAACAGACTCATTTCAGACATCCCAAATTTCCAGAGAAATCCCTTTATAAGGAAAAGAGGAGGGAAACGTCCTCTATCCATGAGGAAATCAGGAGTTCAGACTGTCTCAACCAGCTAATGTCTGAGCCTCTTAGGAGAATGAGATTTCTCTAAGGTGATTCCAAGGAGGGAAGAGTGGAAACCACAGCTAAGCCCTACAGGCGACAATATGTGAGGTCCCAAGGCCACCACTGCTCTGTTGGAAGATATCCATGGATGTCCATGGAGCTGGGGGTAACACCTGTAGAAAAAAAACACCAGTCTCGTGTTCTTTTTTTCTCATTTGTCATTTCCATTTATATTAAAGCAAAGTGCATATTTTTTTTTCTCATTTATATGAACATGACGATATGGGAGGTCCCAGGGCCACCATTGCTCTGTTGGAAGACATCCATGGATGTCCATGGAGCTGGAGGTGCTCATAGCTGGGGATGTACCTGAATTTAGGTGCTGGAGCAAGAAGGACATCACATTGCTGGCCAGGAGTGACCTGGAGGTTAGCATTTTTGTTTGGGAAGAAGACAGATCTGCACTTGTCCACAGCTCCTCCATCCAAGGGCCGGACTACTTGCTGACTACTCTGTTCCCTGGATCTACCAGCCCTAGAGCTGAACAAGCTCTGGGTGAATGGGGACACAGATGAGCTGGTGCTCAGCATCCTTCTGTTGTGTTCTTTTTTTCTTTTCTTTTTCCTTTTTTTTTTATTTTCTGTGTTGAATGAGAGCTAAAATTAGCTCAGCAGGAGGTGAAGACTGGAACATTTTAGCTAAAGCTGCCTTACTGTTGAAAAGCCATCATTTTACTGATTATTTCCCAGCCTTCTCACTGCAAACAGCATCATCTAGGCTTCTATTTTAAGAGAAGAATGCAAGTAAAATAAAATAAAAGTGCTCCATGAGGTGTTTCAGCTCATTCTCCAGATGAGCACTGTTAAAATTTGACCTGCAAAACTGAAAAAAACTGTCCAGCTGAAGGTCCAACCAGCTCAACATGTCTCCAGCCATGGCAAGGGATGGTCACGTAGGACAGGGTCTAAAAAGGGGTGTGAGGAGGACCCCACGCGGTACCCGCTTAGGGGAGCATCCCTCCTGCCTGCCTCATCCCCCACCACTCAAAAAGCCACTCGGCACAGCCTGGGATCAAGTGTAGGGTTTTTTTTTATTTCTTAATGGAACATAAACTCATTTAGAAAAAACATTCATCTGGATGGTAACACCCATAGAAAAAAACACCAATCTCGTGTTCTTTTTTTTTTTTTTTTTTAATTTGGCATTTGTTATTTGCATTTATATTAAAGCAAAGTGCATCTTTCTTTTTTTTTCTCGTTTATACACATTGCACAATACATAAATAATGATGCTTATAAAACGTCTTTATATTTACAAGTAATAATATATTTATATATAACATAAAATACATTTTTTTCTTTAATAAATCTCAGGGTTTTTTTAAGGAGTCCTTTTTGTGTGTGTGTGTGTGTGTGTGTGTTTGTTTTATTTCCAAAGCACTACAATGCTAAAGTTCCAATGAGAATGCTCTCTTGTTCATTTAAACTTTTTATATTTAGAAAAATAGCTTATGTTAAGGTCTAAACATGCTCATTGAGCTAAGAACAGTGTAAAAGTATCATACTCGTGTATGAATTCAAGAAGAAATGAAAGCACAACTGCATTTCCAGATAGGATGGTACCGGGATAACCTGAGCTCAGCAGGTTACAACAGACCAACTATCGTGAACACCTTTTTCTATTATTTTCCCCATTTGTTTTATAGAATTATAGAATGAGTTGGAAAGGACCTTCAAGACTATAGAGTTCCATCCCCTTCCACCAGCCCAGGTTGCTCAAAGCCTCATCCAGCCTGGCCTTGAACCCCTCCAGGGATGGGGCATCCACAGCTTCTCTGGGCAACCTGGGCCACTGCCTAAGACCCTCCCAAGAAAATATTTTTTTCCTAATATCTCATCTAAATCTATCCATTTTGGGAGGGCTTTGTTGGTTTTGGTTTGGTTTGTTGGGTTTTTTTTTTAGGCTTCTGTTGCTTTGCATCTCAGCTCAAATTATCAAGCACGGGCCACGCACGAGGTTTCTCCGCTGTTGGGTTTTCTCTCCCATTTTGCATCAATCCATGACCATTAAAAAAAAAAAAAAAAAAAAAAAAAGCAGTGGAAGGATGAACACAGTGACAAGACGTGAACCCAGCAATGAGAAAAAAAAAAATTCAAAAGGTGAGTAAAGACCTGGTTGGTTGGGAAGGTTCTGCACCATTCCTTCAGCGGCAAATGTGGGGCTAGCACCACTGGGGAAAGGGTCTTGGTGTCACCATCAGTGGGGATGGCTGGTGGCAAGGGGAAGGCGGTGCATAAAAAATTACAGGTATCCTGTTGTTTTATCCAAGAGAAGGAGCTGTAACATGGCAAGTGGCTTCCGAACGCATTGATCACATAGGATAATCCTTTCAGAGGTGGGAAAAAATTATCATACGTGATCCACACCCCTCCTTCTCTCGCCCTTCTGAGTTATTGGTCATTCACACTTTTTTAAAAAATAGATCTTTTTATCAAAATACCCAAGGCCAAAAAAAAAATTAAAAAAAAAAAATCTTTCCATAAGCTATTTCTCAAAACAGAGAGGAGGGGCGGGGGGGGGGGAACAAACAAAAAAGCAAAAAAAAAAAGTTTGCATGAAAAGCAAGCACTCAGAAGGAAATAATAGCAGCAAAGTAGTATAAATGTCATGAGTCCACTCTGTCTCAAGTCATCGGTTATTAAAAATAACCTCCAACCAGCACGGGCAACTGCTGATAAACTGTCTCGTGTAGCACTGGCCCCAGCCTTTCACAAAGCTGATCTGAACAGTAAATCCGGTCCATGGTTGCTGCATGAACTCATGGTCGTTGGGTCTCTGCAAGCTGTATGCCTTCTCGTAATCAAAAGCCTTGATGGAAAAACCTGGGAACACTTTGTGAACCAGCAACGTCCTGGAATCGGGGTTATCCAGTGTGGCCGACTTGATGAAAATGGGGTAACTGCTGCGGTTGTACACCCACACGCCGTCCACTTCCTTGGTGAGTTGGATGCCGTAGCCGATCTTGCTGCGGACCTTCTGCACCAGTTGGCTTTTGTTGTCCGAGTTGAGCTGTCCGAGGCAGAAACCATTCCCCTGAGGTAGATCATAGAAGATATCCAGGGAGGGCTCTTGGACAGAGTACAGCCGACCCACGCGCGTCTTCTCTTCCCAGTATGCCACCACGCACCAGTGTGACCGATCCCCCGGCTCCTGAAGAACTTGGGAATCTACAGAAGACGAGAAAAAAAAAAGGAGAAGTTGAGCACCAGGGAGGGTAATACAGCCCAAAAGAGACGCAATGCCCATGTCTTCTTGATGCTCTCCACGGACACAACAACACCTACAGCACATCCACCGTTTCCCAAAGTCACGTGTTAAGGCCACTATTAAGACCACCAAAGTTGACCCAGGTTTGGGGGATCCCTGTGTTGCTTCAGTGCCTAGCTCTGGTTGGAGTTATGGGTCCTAAATCCCCACGTCCACCTTCAGAAGTGGTTTGAGACCCACCATCAGCACCCGCAGCACAGCCATCCCTCATCCAAACCATCACTAGGAGCTTCAGTGCCAACACAAGAGATGGGATGCTCCAGCCAGCTGCATCCAACAAGACCAAACACCCTAAAACCATCATTTGCACCCAACAGATGATGGATCCATTGCCATAAATAACTATCAACTGCGCACAGATGCCAAAAGAAATGAGGTGCCACTAGGAAAAGCACACTGAAGGTCACCCCATGGGACCAGAGGGGACCTGCCCATAGGCAGAGCCTGGGTGATGGAGAGGATGGAGATGTCAGATGGACCCCAAAGTGCCATCAGACAGCAGCAGGGCGAGGACCAGAAATCTCACGCTTGTGAACCAATGGCCCAAAAAACAGCCAAAAAACCCAGAAATTAATTCCCCGAGCCTTTCTTTTAACTTCCTTGCCTGTAGCTACCCCGTGTGAGTAGCAAGGATGTGACGTAGGAGGAAAAAGTAACGGCGGGGGAGGGGAGCTGAGAAATGTTAAAAAACCCTTTTCCTGATGGACAATCCCTAGAAGCCTGGTGCTGCTCAGCTGGTAATTCCTTCCAGCCTTGGTAGGCATGTTAAGACCTGGGAACTACTCATTATTAA
>NW_010113708.1:10163-25216 GCF_000699245.1 Pterocles gutturalis | reverse complement strand
GGAGGGTACCCGCAGCCTTCCGGAACCCCCTCACGCCGGGGACCCCTTCGCTCACGTGTAGGACGGGTCTCCCCTCCTGCTCCCCCCCTTCCTCCACTGCTCCTATTCATTCATTCATTCATTAATTTTTACGCTTCACAGCCCCGCTGCACAGGGAAAGGGGGCTCGGCTGGAGGGGCGCCCCCCCGTCCCAATTTTTTTAGGAGATAGCCCACCGGGGGGGCTGGGCCCACCCCTCCTCGGATCTCCTTCCCCAAAGCGAGCAGGGTTCCTGGCAGTCTGCAAGCAATGTCCCCTGCAGCCCTGCCCGGGTGAGGTTAGTCGGGCCTGCAAGAGGAACTGTCCCCTCCTGACACACCTTGGTGAATCACTCTTTTATTGCAGGGTGTTGAGACTCGGGAGCAGAGAGCACCTGCGAGCTCCCAAAAGCACCTGCAAGCTCCTGGCTGCCCTTGCAATGCCTTAGCTAGCTGTGCTGCCTCCGCTGGGTTCTCACTCACCTGCTGACCCCCGAGGGGTGAGCACAAGTCCTGGGGGGGCCTGGGGACAGCGTGCTCCAGGGTTACCGCTTCCCTTGATGCCTCCACTGGTCCCTGCGTTCCTGCAGGGAAAGCCAGTGCTCCCCGCCAGCAGGCTGGATCTGCAGCCTGGCCCTGCCGAAGGCCTCAGTGCTCTCTGATGGAGATGCTGGGGTGACTGTGCACCCTGCAAAAAGTCCTGGGCACCTCACAGAGTTGCAAGGGTGTCCAGCAAGCAGCACCCGCCTTCTCTGGCGGTTGCAGTGCAGATCTCTCCGTCAGGATGCTGGAAAGTCCTTTCTGCTTGGGCGCAGAGAGAGGATGGGAGCGTTGCTTCCCACTGAGCTACGCCAACCTGTTGCGCAGCTCCCTTCGCTGCACACATGCTCAGCTCGGCTGCGATGACTGCACCATCTAGAGGCTGTGCTGGCCTGATCGAGGGAGCCCTGGTTCTGGCTCAGCCCAAATCCCCGGCTTTTCTCCCCCACAAGAAGAGAGCTCAGCCCCCTGCAAGGCTTTTTCTTGCTGGGGAAAGGGACTGGGAAGTCATCCCCTCTAGGTAGAAAATCATGCTCAATTCCAAGACTTTCCCTGTAGAAGGGCCGTGTCTGCTCCTGCAGAGATGTCGGCTCCACTGCGTCTGTGTTTTGTTTTTTTTTCTGGGTGTCAGTTCTCATGAAGGCAGTTTAGCAGATGTGAAGTGAGAACCCCGGGAGGGTCAAAACCCACCGTGGAACAGCAGGGAAAGGAGCTGTGGGGTTCATCAGGGTTTATTACCCTGCTGATATAGTGGGAACCAGGACAGAGGGAATTAAAACCCCTGGACACAACGTGAGATTGAATTGATCAGTCACCAGCAGCTCTCCTGGGAGGGCTGGAGAGCCATAGCAAAGGGAAGAACAGAGCAAATGACCCTCCAAGGCAGTCTGTGGAGTGCTGAAGGTAAACTTGAAAGATTGCTGGTGACCAAAGGTTTGCATTTCACAAGAGGCACAGGTAGTCAGTCGATAGGCATGCGCCGTGCTCCTCGCTGCGCAGGGAGCTGCCAGGGAAGCTGTGCACGCACACGGTTTACTATTTGAGGGGGGAACGGCACCAGCCATCTGCAGCCTCTGCTCAGGCATGTTCCCGAGAGTCAGGTCTGGGCTCTAAAAGCGTTGAGGGAAAAAGTGTCCTGGCCTTGGGAGCCATTTCTCTCCAGCCCAGAGGAGCCACCTGCAAAGCCCTCTGCGGTACCAGCAGCACCTGATGGCCAGGGGATCTGGCAGGATATTGCGTCCAGGCCACCAACAGCCTGGCAACCCAGGAGCAATTTGTCTATCTCTACCTTACTGCTCTGCCCACTGCCTTTGAAAGTGGCCAGGCTCCTCCCAGAGCACTTCTCACCTTCTGACAGCAAGGAAATACAGATGCTGGCACTGCCATTCCCTGTGCTCCCTTTGCTTGGGTGTTATTATGTGAGTCACTGGTCCTTACCTTGGCTTCACCATTTCTGAGAATGTAGGGCCAGTCTAAGCAACGGGGAACCTCGGAACTGCAGCTTTGGCTGCAGAGTTGTTTTGTGAGACTCTCCAGATCCTTCCCACCCACCTGCCCCTGGTGCTGGGAGTGCCGCTGCCCTGGAGATGCTGCCAGAGGCGCTGGCTTGCCCCACGCAGCAGGTACCCTGTTCTGGGATGCTCTGGTGTCACACCGAGACAAGTGCTCCAGGGTGCTGGTGGGGCCTTGTCAGGAGAACAAAGCCTCTGAGGGAAGAGCATCCAGATAAATCGCAGGGAAAGCGAAAAGAAAAGGAAACACGGAGAGCAAATGAACCTTACAAGAGAATAAATACCCCCTCCCCAACAGACATACGCAGCAACCTGGCTGCCGTCTGCTGCAAGGAGTTCAAAGGCTCTTCTGTTCTCTCTCTCATCAGCTCTGGGCTCCGCAGGAGAAGCGGCAGCACGGATTTGGGCAGCAAATGCTAATAACACAGATGTTCTGACAATTCGCTTGTTTCTACAATTAAAAACAAAAAGATCCTCAAAAGCCAAATGCAAGGAAATGAGCACATTAAAGAACTTCTCCTCCGCATTCCTACCGCGTAATGAAGGGCGGCAGGTTTGCGGGGGAAGGGGCCGGGCAGTTTCAGCCCAATCCGGAGCGTACGCGGGATGCTGCAGGAGAGGTGCATCCCTTGGACCACGCCGTGCTGGCAAGAGCATCCAGGAGATGTGCTGGCCGCAGGATGCTGGCCATAGGATGCAGGTGACTGACCCCTGCGCCGGGATGGAGGGAGGGGCTGAATGACTTGGATGGTCGCTGCCACTCTTGCCTGTGGGATGTTTGCTGCCGAATTATTGGGAGATTGTTTTTATTACTGTTTTAACTCTTTTTTTAACCTTGTTTTTCTCTCGGCTGCACTTTCAGTCACTCATTAATTTTGGTATTTTTCTCACGGTATATAACCCCTGTCACGGCTGCCATGGCAACAGGAGGGAATGTGCTCAGCGCTAAAATATCCTCTCAAAAATAACAAAAATAAGACAACAGAGGCAGCTTCTGCGGGCTGCTGCAAAAGCAGATCTGGCCCAGCTTTGTGGTAACAGAGGATGAAAGATCCTGCGAGCCAGGGAAGCCCCTGAGCTCTCATCCTCTCACAGCTCTCAGCCCACCTCACATCCCGGGACCACGCAGTCTCCACTGTTCCCACGCAGGAAGCTCCTCATGGGATAGACTTTTGGGGCTGAGGACCACAGACCTCCTCATCCAGGCTCCAAAACTCATCCTCAGGGACCACCTTGCCCAAAATATCACTGCAAATGAGGAGGAAACATGGGTACGAGCCAGGAGAAAGGGATGAAGGTATTGCTCAGGGGGGTTTGCTTGTCTCTGGTGGGTTTTTGGTCCACACGTGGATTCCTGGGTCAAGAAGCGAATGGTGAAGTGAGGTCCTCAAAACCAGGAGCAGCAGCCAACATGGTGGCACGGATGGCAGGGCTTGTCACGCAGACCTGTTGTCTTTTTCTGACAGGATTACCGGTCTGGTTGAGAAAGGCAATTGTGTTGATATAGTACACTCGGATCTCTCCGAGGCATTTGACTTACTTCCACCTGACATTTTGATTAAAAATTGCATTATAAGGAATTAACAGGGCACATATTAGATGGATTAAAACTGCATCCCTGGCAGATCTCAGAGGTAGTTGCTAATGGGTAGATATCAGTAAGTAGCGCTATTTCTACCTCCCTCCCCCGGGGACCTGTTCTTTGTCCACTGCTGTTAAACATTTTTATCAATGATGTAGATGAAGATATGAAATCTTTGCTGGTAAAGCTTGAAAATGACACGGAGAGTGATGAGGTAGAAAGGAAGGAGGAGGGTTTCATGCTGAATCACCTGGTTACATGGTCAGGGTACATTTGAATACAGATAAACACAGGAATATATCTGGAAACGAAGCTTGCATGTTAAGCCTGCAGGCAAGATCTTGGAAAGCAATGACTCTAGGCATGCCTGTACAGGGTGGAGATACAAACACTGGCTTTTAACCAGCAACCAAAAGAGCACATTTGAAGCCCTCCCCAGAGTATCTGCCTCATCCAGCGATGCAGATTTGACCACGGAAGAGGAATTAGGGATCAGAGTGAGCAGTTACCCCAAAATGAGCAGGGTGCACCCTGCTGTGGGTGTCTGAAAGGGGAGCGCTGCTAAATGGCTGAGTGCTGGAGCACCTAGTCTGGCACCCACACTTGGAGGAAGGCAGGGAAATACCAGGAAAGCTTCAAGGAGCACCACAGAGCTGACCACAGGAAAGCCAGGCCTAATGATGTGATGCTCATTTAAAAAAAAGTATGTTGTCAGGTGATCTGAGGACCTGGTCCATGTCTTCTCACATGGAAAAGATAGTGGGGCATCCTTAAATCCTCGAGAAAGGTGTAAGAAGAGCGGGGCTGGAGCTGAAGAGAGGCAGATTCAGCTTTGAATGGAAAGCCAGTGTCCTAGTGGTGAAAGCATTTGAACATTGGAAGAGCTTTTCTCAGGGAGATGATGGGCTCACAGCATTGCTCAAGCTTTTGTAGAGGTTAGATCTCTTTTTTTAAAAAAAAGAAACCATTTAATCCAGCTTCTGGGAGCAACTCTGAGGCTGATGTGCGAATGGGCCAGGGTGAGTGACCTCCTCCCTTCCCTTCACAGGCCGTTGGGAACAGATTGTCTGCAGTGCCCTGCAATTATTCAAGCAATGATTAATCAATCTCTTGCTTCAGGCTTCAGGCAGACTTCTGCAGAGAACAGGAAGGTTTCTTCACTCTCCACCTATCCTCTGCGGCACTAGAGATTTCTTCAAGTAGAAACAACAGAGCACCAAAAAAATGAAACCCTGCTGGCAGATCTAGCTTGGTGCTCAAAGCCCGAGCTGATCTGGGGATTCAGACTTGAGAGGAGCTTCCCAGAGACTATCAGGCTTGAGAGTCTGCAGGGATGCTTAGCTTCCCTAGGGCTGTGAGCCACCCCCACGGCGCAGCTCCCGCTGTTGCCAGCACCATGCCCATCCCAGGGACCCAGGTGGCTCCTGCCTGTCCCCTGCCTCTGGCACACCCCTGCAGACTTGCTCATGGGGCTTACCATGGGGGCTGCTGGAAAGGAAGCAGTGAGCTGTGCTATGCATGAGGTGCATGTGGGGGGGTCCTTTGGTCCCCTTTGCTGCCTCCGCACCCCTACACCCCCAGAGCTGGCAGCATGCAGGTCCAGGAGGACGCACCCCGGAGGTTTCCTTTGCTGCCTGTGTTGGCCCGTAGCCATGCCCTGGCCAGGACATGGGGGGGTTCATGTCCTGCCAGTGCAGGAGCTGCTGAGGGTCTGGCAGAGCTGTCCCAAGGGGAGGAGACGCTTAAGAGGAGCAGGAAGAGGGAAGCTCTCTGGAAGCACAGATTTGCAAGGGATCAGCTGAATCTACCACGTCCCTGCTGCTTTCTAAGCTGGCCTCACCTCCTCTGGGGGATCTGCTATTCATACCTCCTCCACAAGGAGAATTACACTCATTTCCTCCTTTTGTTAGGGTCCAATGGGCTCCTGCTTGTGAGTCCACCTCCAGCCAACCTCCAGCTGCTGCTGGGAGATGGTCCAGCCCTGGAGACAGTCTCTGCGAGCAGGCACTGGTGAAAGGAAGTATCTGCATCCCCGGAACAGGAGTTGTCAGCTGTTGGGACAGCCGTGACCTCTCCCCACGAGATCCTGCCTTTTACCTGCAGTCTAAAGGAGGCAGGAGGAAACTCGGGAAGAGGAGACCAGATCAGACCTGTCCTGCCCAGCGTGACTTACACGGGGAACAGGAGACACAGTAAGAAACATGTCTCATGCTCTGACTTGCCCACGGAAACTGGGCTGGGCAGGAGAGGAGCTGCTCTGCGTAGGGAGAAAGGGAGAGGCTGGGCTCCCCTTGCCCCTGCTGCTGTCAGGGCAAGAGACATCTCATCTCGGGGAGCCCTGGCCAGCTGGGCTGTCTGGAGTGCTTCTGCAGGGCTCAGGGGTGCATCAGGGGCAGGCATCGTTGCAGGGACGGGGCTGGGTAAAGGCTGCGGGGCAGGGATGTTGGCGAGGGCAAACGGACCATGTTCATGGACACCAGAAGATGGAGAGCTTGGGGTCAGTGTGGACTTGGCAGGAGATGGCAGGGACAGACGGTGAGGTGGGGTCCAAGGCAAGGTTAGTGGATGGAGACAGCAAAGAAGGAGGGAGGTGGAGAACAGGGACCCGAAGGTTCCGTGAGCATCAGCGGGGTAGAAACAAGATCACTGTGGACATGGGGGGCAGGAACAGGCAGCCCTGGCACTGGGACCTCGGGGATGGGGGAGACCAAGGCAGCACAGGCTGGGAATGGAGAAGCACGGAGGCCACGTGGACAGCGTCTGGTGGGAGGCTGGTGTGCTGCCTGCTGGGGTTGGCACATGGCTGCCCTGCACCGTCGGGCAGGAGCGTGGGCAGAGGCTTGGGGCCAGCCAGGACCTGGGGTGGGAGGTGACGGTGGTGGTGGACCTGTGTGGCCTTTGCAGTCGCTGGGATGAAGGTTAGAGAGTTGTGTTTGCTCTGAGGGGATGGTGCTGTCCCTTTATCTGTGCTCTTTGTTTGCTCTGCAACATCCTAGAACCAACATTCTTCCAGGGCAAAATCCAGAGACACTTGAGTGAGACTGCATGGGGAATGCAGTGCTGAACAAGTGACAAACAAGCTGGGCTCTGCTGAAAAGTCTGACTAAGACGCCCTCGCATGGGACATGGTTCTCAGCAGTGGGAGCCCGGCACAGCAGGGCTAGCCACAGTGGGCCCAATCCATCCCCCTGCAGAAATAGCATATTCCTAGGGAGAGAATGAGCCTGAACTGGGAGATCTGCAGACCTGGAGTGTGGGATCCTCATGTCAGGATCTTCACACAGGGCTGCGGCACACAGGGATGATCCATGTGCCATATTGCCCGTGCTGGTGTGGGGATCAGTCTGAACTGGGATGCACTGGGTGGCGTACTGGGGATGGGATGCATGTGGTGAGCACCGCTGTGCTCTGTACCAGGGCCCACCAGTTACACTCCCTGCTGATGCCCAGGTGCCAGAATGATGGATGCGTTGCTGACACAGAGCACACAGCCGGTTTAGCTGGTGCTGCACAGGTGCATGTGCTCTCCCACAGGGAGGAAGGCCAAGGAGGTGGAGGAGAGGTGGCAGGGCTGTGTGGGCAGGGTGGGGAGAGAGATTTGGGGCAGGTTCACGAGGAGCTGTGAGCAAGATGTGTCCAGGGAGACTAGACTTTGCCCATCCTGGTAAACAAATAGCATCGATTGCTCCAAAGAAATAAATGACTCAGTCATCTGTTTCTCTTGCTAACAGACGCAACCTGCAGGGCCCTGAACTTTTGTATATTTGTTTTAGGACAAAAGCATTAAAGGGAAAATACCAAACAACAAATAATCTACATGCATACTGGCTTCCCAGGCGTTCTCTGCTCCCCAGGGCATGCTGGCAGGTACAGCCTGTGCTGGTGAGCCCCAGATCACATCAGCATGTCTGCCTGTCCCCAAGCCCACAGCAAGATTGTCTCCTGTCCCTCCACATCCACCATTCGTCCAGCATCTCAAAGCAGAACAACCCAGTCTGGATAGTTTCCTCCAGGAGGTGAGGCTTTCTTCTAACTCATTTGCTGCTCTGATCCTTGCATTTGTTTTTCCCCTCCATATGGGCCCTGTGGGTTCTGCTGAGGATCTGTGCAGCACCTTATTGTGCAGGCTGTCCCTTGAGCATCTATAGCATCTCCACATAATCCTCTAAAACCTTCCTTTGTTTGTTGTCTTTCATGCCACACAATTGCCAGCGTGCAGCCAGTTAGAAATGAATTAGAAAACCCCTGTGTTGGTGGGCTTTCTCTGAGGGGGGACATTTCAGCCTGGAGGATGGCTCCTTTAGCCTCAAGCCTACTGAGATCACCAAAGTGCCCAGCTTGTGGTAGCCCTAGGACCACTGCCCTGGTCCAATGCTTGCCAGCAGCCCAGTCGCTGTCCCACCAGGAGCTCCAGCTTCAGCAATGATGGCTCACACTTGCAAATAGCCTCATCTCCAGAGAGAACTCTTCAAAGCCACCCAAGCACTTTGATTTGGGCAAGGTTTTCATTCCTGTGAAGATAAGAAAAGCTCCCTTGGCAAGGCACTGCAGCCCACGTACGTGTGAGCCTGGCAAGAAATGGGGTGAGAGCACAAGGCTGGCAAACAAGTCCATGGCCACTGCCTGCAGCATGCATCACTGGTGGCCTGGCACAGGCAGGAGCTGGCACTGCCCTCTGCCAGGGTCAGCAGTGATGTGGGGTGACCCAGAGACAAGCTGTCTCAGCCCTTGGAAAATGGGGGCCACCTCCAGGCACTCAGGACAGGCTCCACTGCCCAGGGGCTTGTTTTGGAAATGGGTAGAGAGTGTCCAGGTTTGAGAGCTGTGAAATGAGAAAGTGCAAGAGGGACAGATTGATGGGGTGGGCTGAGAGCAGGGTGTAAAGAGCCATGTGGGGACTGGACAGGATAGGAACCAGGCTCTCGAGGCAGTTTGTCTTTCTCTAGGGAATGATGGGGACAGTCACTACCTTGGGGGGGGGGTGGGCATTCTTCTTGTTACCCCCACTGTGGCCAGAGCCTTGTCCCAGCCCTCCAGCCTCATCCTGGCCCAGAGCAGTCAAGGCTTTAATCACAAGAGGCTTTGAGCTGCAGGATCTAGGGGACAAGAAGAAAAAGCAAGCTTGATGTCTGCATCTTGTCCATAGCAGGAAGCAAAACAAATATCCTTAGACAACTTGGAGGGGAGGTCTTGGATGGAGATCCCATCCATCCGGGGGGACCTTATAGCAGCCTTACAGTACTTAAAGGGGGGTACAGAAGAGATGGGGAGGGACTTAGCAGGGGGGTTGGAACTCGATGATCTTTAAGGTCCCTTCCAACCCAAACCATTCTGTGATTCTATGATTCTATGTTCCAGCTGAGGTCCCTGGCAAAATCACCAACAGGCAGCAAGGAAAGCCTTTTGGACACCAAGAATTCCCAAGCCTGAGTATGGAGAAGGCTCTACTGGAGGGATGTCACAGGGAGCTGCAGCTTTTGGTAAGAGCTGGAGGAAGGTGAATTCGGTGCTGCATGGCAAGAAGCCGTGGTTTCCTCCACCCAGCAAATTCAATGGCAATGTGCATGAGATGTGAAAGCAATGCAAGTGGAGCCAAGCTTGGGAAGTGCCACTGGGGTTAGAGAGGGCTGTGTGTGCCAGATACACATTTTCCAGCAAAGGAGTAGACAAGCAGAGAAAGGAAAAACACTGGAGAGTGTTGGCCTGGCTCACAGAGGGATTTTTAGTGAACCTGAGCGCATGACGTTTTGCTCACAAAATTAAATCTCTTGGCCTGATTACAGCTGTGTCACTTGGACCTGGAGTGGGCTGAAGGGCCGCACGCAAAGGGTGCTGTGAAGTGGTGCAAGGAGCAGGTTGGCCCCTCGTGAGTGGTGAAGAAGGTGAAGGGGGCAGCATGCTGGTGTCACTCCATGATGGGAGGTGGCAGCATGGGGAGGGAGGACGCAAGGCACAGCCAGTGCACAGGTGCTGAAAGGCAAGTGGAAAGGGGACCCTGTGCTCTCCACCCGCTCCCCTGCCCCGTGCAAGGGCTGCCCTGCAGTTCAAAGGCCGTCAGGCTGAAGCAGGGCTTTGGTCCTTGCACAGAACCTGCCCCACTGCAGTGTGGCCCCACAGACGTTCATGATGGTGCAACTACAGAAGGCAGAGGAGATAAAGGGAGGATGGGGTGATTGTTACACCATCTCTCTGCCACGTCAGCCCCACACGGACACCAGCTCAAATCCCCAGTGATGCACGTGGTCCGTCTTGGGGATGCCTGAGAGTGCAAGTGCCCCATCGAGCACCGAGAGGCTCCTGAGCTGCCTGCAGCATCAGATTTAGCTGGCTGAAGGGCCCGTTCCCAGGCTGGGCAATATTTTCCTCTTCCCTACCCTTCTTTTGCTCTTTGTGACTCCATGCCTGCAGTATCAATGTCCTGGGAGACACCAGACAGGCCCAGCTCGAAGGGGGTGCAGTTAAACTGGGGACACTACTGAGTTTGAGGATTACATTGGTGGAGCAAGAGAGGGCAGGGTTAGGAGAAAGTGAACTGGAGAGATGCTGGGAGTGATGGAAGGAGCACGGGAGAGCCTGGGAGACCTGTCCTACTTTTTCAGTAGTTAAGAGTGGGGAGGAGGGAGGTTCCCTCCTGATTTCTTGTCCTCAGGCCCCTTGGCATATGCTGTGGGAAGCTGCAGTGGGGATTTCCAGACCAGCATCCCTCCAGACCAGCCTGTGGTCTCTGCAGTGCCCCATGCGAATGCTCTAGAGAAAGGTGCACGAACGCCCCAGGGCATGAGGCAGGCAGAGAAGCCCTTGAGGGAGGCACTTGCTCTTCTTTCTACCAAGAAAAGCCCAGGGAAGAAACATTCATCTGTGCCGCTGCCTGCCTGTACCCACACCTCCGAACACCGTGGGGCTCACAGGGCTGGTGTGGGGGCACAGTGAGCTCCAAAGGACTGGAGCAGACAAAGAGGCACTCTGAGCATCAGGACCTCTGCTGAAGGGTCCCGAGGGCCTGAGCTTCCTTGCAGGGGGCTTTGTCACAACAGGTATTATGCAAAAGTCTTTCTAGGCTGTTTTTTCTTTTTTTTTTCTTTTTTTTCTTTTTTCTTTTTTTTTGGGGGGGGGGGGGGGGTGGCTTTTTTCAGTCTGAGTCAGATTTTTAAAACTCTATGGACCTTTGCATGGCCCTCCACCTATTTAGGAAAGTGGGAGGGGAGGAAGTGATACAATAGAGCCCATAGTACATTATTGCTTTGCATTCCTATTGTTAGCACTGAAAAAACATAACCCCAAACAGCATCAATGGAAGGCAGCATGCCCAATCCCCGCTGGTGAAACCGGCCGACTCGGAGACACCCTGTCTGGCTGCAGGGGACTGACGGCTACTTGGTCATTTGGGTGTTTGGTTTATGTTCCTTATATTTCAGACTAGTTTTCTAAGGAAATAAGGCATTTTTAGCTCTTGTCTAATTTCACCAGTGGGGGTGAGCTCTGCAAGATTCACCTTCATGAGGTGCCCCCAGAATCAGTGGCTGGATATAGGGAGGTTCAAAAGGTACCCTGAAGGAGGAGAAGACACAGCGCAAGTGAATGGCAACCTCCTGCATGGCTGCCAGCACCTTCCCAGCACTGCATTACCCCTGAGCCACGGTGCTGCCTACAGGGGCCAGTTCTCAGGCAAGGCCCAGATCCTGGTGTGCAGACATGCAGAAATGCCAGAAGTGGAGTTGCTCAGTGGTCCCACGGCCTCTTCCTTGTCTGTGCATGAGCAGCAGGCTCCCTTCCTTGCTCAAATGTGCTCCTTCCCCCCAGCAAGAGCTCCCTTGTTTGTGCAGAGCATCCACGCTGGGTGCAGCATCGTGGGGAAATGAAGAGAGAAGTGACTCTTCTGAGCGCAGGGGGAAAGCCGCATGCCCTGGGCTATCCTGGGTCTGCCCTGCTGCTGTTAGCATGGGTGCCAGCAGCTTGTCAGAGTCTAAACCCCTCTGTCTGATAAGCATCCTGCTCTCCCCGTGGCCCTGAGGTCTGCTCACAGCTTTGGTGGCAGCTCTGCCTGCTGCCAGCCCCTCTGTCCTAGCTCCAAACCGTCCCTCCTGTTGCGTGGGCAACACTTGTGTGTCCATGAGGGGACCAGGCCCATGAATAACCTGGCCTAGAAAAGAGGAGCTGCTCAGGCGACGTGCACTCACTTGAAGTGGCTGGATGCGGCAGCTCAGGAACCCCCGCTCTACGAGATTTCTAATTACGTGTCTGCATAATTGTTTCAACCATTTCCTCACGCTGAAGCAAAGCTTATTGGTTTGTAATCCCTAGCACACCCCGGGGCCTTCTTTAAAATGTAGGCCCAGCATTTACTGCCCCCGGTCCAATAGTTGGAGGATGTGAATTTGTGTGTTATTGCTAAGAGCTTAGTCACTTGGTTTTTAGCTCTTTGAGGACTCCAGATGTGTCATCTGGGCGCCGGGATTTGCTACCTTTTGTGCATCCCAGCATCGAGGCTTTGAATCCTCCATCTCTGCTTTTTGCTTCCGCGCCTGTGGAGGATGAGTTTGGGGACATGTCTCCCCACTCCTGCACAAGGGTTTCATTTCGGGGTGCTCCCCTGTTTGGCCGGGAGGTCCTGCAGCTCCACCACGTTCCCTCCATGCCCTGTCCCCGCAGGCTCCCCCGTGCATGGCATTGCCTGTGCATGCTCTCAGCCGTCTCTGCCTCCCAATTTCCATCCCACGTTTTACCCACTGCATTTTCGCTTTCTTTCTGTTAGCTCTCTGGAGGTTAATATCTATTTTCTCAACAGCATTTAGCTCAAACAATCTCATGCAGCTGCCATAAGAGTAATATGAACTGTTTCTCTTCCTAGTTGTCCCCAAAGCACTGCTAAGCAGACTCGAGCCCCAGTCCCATCACATTGCACGCTGCCACCGCCGGGTCTCTGCCTTTCCCACAGCTCTGCAGGGCCAGCCTCCATCTCTATCCACTGCTGCTAGGAGATGTGTCACGGTGAGAACTGCCCTTCCTTCCATCCCAGGCCTGGCAGGTCTCATCACCTGCCTCCATCTCTCCAGGATTGCTCTGTGAGAGTCACAGCATCCCTGAGAGACAGGATTGGAGGCAAAGTCATGAGCAGGGATGGAGATTAAACCCACCTCTGGCTTGTGACAGACCTGCAGGGGAGGACAGCCTAAATGGGAACCTCCATGTGAAGGGAAAGGGCATACTGCCCTGCTCAAGGAGAGGGCGTGGGCTCGTGCTGATGCTGGGGCAAGTGGAGGCTTTGGGGATGTATATATGATGTGCCCTGTGCAGCCTTCCAGTTGTGGCGGCACGGTGAGGCGTGGGGAGTGGGTATGCAGGAGTGCACAGGCAGGCAAGGTGGTATCTCCTGGCATGGACAGCACTGGAGCAGCAAGCTGACACCTGGCAGGAACAGCTCCTGCAATTGCTGTTTCCTCCCACCCCCAACTGCAGCCCGAGCTCCTTTCACAGGCACTGCTGGAGCCTGCCTGCCTGCTGCTCCACGTGCCCCTCTGCACAGACCATGCCACATGCCCAGGGGATGGCTCCCAGCAGGATTTTGCCATCTTTCACCATGAATTTCCCATTTCCATAAGCCTTTGTGGAGGGATGGGAAGCGCTGAGCTGCACGACAGTCTGCCAGCAGGCTGCAGGTGGCAGGAACCCATGCGAGGTGGAGGGCTCCCAGGAAGGGAAGCTGACTACATTCATCAGAGACAGGTTGCTTGCAGAGCACCAGCATCTTCAGCCAGAGGAGAGGGACATCATGGACCATCAGAGTCTTGTCACCCTCCCTGATGAGCGAGCACCTGGGGGCTGGCCCCACCGGCACAGTCCAGGTCAGGGATGAGCTGTCGAACACACGACCTTCCTGCCTCCTCCTCAAGTGTCCAGAGTTATGGAAGTACCCCCGGGAGCCCCCCGGTGCCCTGTGAGGTTACACATGAGGCGACACAACATGGGATGGAGTAACCGACAACTGGGAATGTATCTCCACCAAAGTCCCAGTGAGGCTTGGGAACGTGGTGCCAAGAAACCTCCTGTGAAGCCCTGCACACTGAGCACCACTGGGAGCATGGGCAAGTGTCTTCCAAATGGCTGCCTCTGAGCCCCAGATCCTGGTGCTGCTGTCCGCACTGGGATGAAGAAAGGCTGTTTTGTGTTAGACGTGCTACGGCTCTTGAGAAAATGGAAGGGAGCAGTTTTGGAGTCTAAACAGCAGCAGATCTGATGGAGCAGCAGCTCCAAGGGGAATGTGTGCCAACAGCAACAGCTTCCCCGTGCTCCAGAGATGCTTCACACTGCTTGGTCTGGGGATCCAGCTACCCAAGCTGGAGCTCCCGGGGCTCTCCCCCATGGACAAAGCCTCTTGAGTGGCTCTGAAGCTGCTGATTTCCCCAGAGGAACCCTGAGCACCCTGACCAGGACCCAGCCTTCCTTGGGTTGTGTGTAGCATCTCCAGCCAGGGATCTCTTCTAAGACACAAGGCCACCCCAGGGTCTCTGCAGAGCTCCCAGGGCAGGACACACACGGCTGTGCCGTGATGCTGCCCAGGCAGAGAGGAACAGCAGCAGCAGGCCTGCGCGCAGCTATGCAGTAATATCCAAATCTGCTTACTGTCTGCCGCTGTGATTGAAGGAGTTTCTGTAATAATGTATTAGCTAAAGCTTCCAGATTATCCCAAAAACATCAGCTTCAACAAAGGGGTAATGCCTCTTTAATCCCCGCATGATCCCAGTTCCCAGTCTCTGCAGGACTTTAATTCACGGCTAATACACAGACTCCAGGCAGGCTGCTAATGTGGGCGGCATGGGCCAGCCGGCCGCATGCTGCTACTGCCTCGCCAGGCCACTGCTTTGTTCCCCTTGCTCCCTGGGAGCAGCTGAGTTCTCCATCCTGAGCAAGGCTCCTGGCTTTGGCTGGCCGCAGTAGGACTGGGGACAGTATGGGGTGCTCCCCTCTTGCCTGCACCCTGAGACAGACAGGCACTCGACGCCAGGTGTTGGACATTTGTTCTTCACCCCTGCATCCCTGGATGAGGACAAGCTGGTGTAATCAGATGTGGATGGTTTTGTTGCACTTGGCAAACAGCTTCCTTGAGGCATGCTGGATAGAAATGCCATGGCCAGGGCTGATGGGGATGCTGGGTGAGCCTGGAAAGGTGCATCCCTTGTGAGCACCAAGACGGCAGGGGGGGCTTCATCCTGGCCCCATTCCTTGTGCCAGAGAAGCAGTTGTTGGATCTGGTTTTTGGAAAAGGACAGTGCAGGCTTCTGGGGAAGAACAGCCTCCTGAGAGCCCAGCAAAGGCAGAGCTGCAGGTCCAAAACCCAGCGTGTGTGGAGACTAGCTGGGAAACAAGACAAGACAGGAGCTGGATGGGCAAACCTAACAGCAGATG
>NW_010113708.1:6763-10128 GCF_000699245.1 Pterocles gutturalis | reverse complement strand
CTGCCTCACTGACAGGTTGTGAAACACCATGGAAATTGCGGTTGTCATCCTTGAGTTCTGCAGCCAGACATGCTGAGCCTGCAGCTGGATGTCCACTCCCCCCGGCCCCGTTACCAGCCCAGCCCACGTACAGTATGAAGCCAGTTCAAGGAGAGGTCCCTTGTGAAACAGATTCTCAGCCCTCTTCTTCCAGACCCAACTCCATGAGCAGAAGAAGGAGCTGTAACTGAAACTGATGATGACGGTCCAAAATCTGCTGTATCAGAGAAGATATTTTGGCCTGCAAAACTATGGTGGCAACATCGCAACATCATACCATCAAACATCTGGCTGGTTCCAGCCAGCCTTTCAGAAAGCTTTTTTTTTCTCCATGGTTCAGAGAAGAATCCCCTTCATCCTGGGGTGTGCATATGGTGCCAGCACTCTCAAAATGTTTGATGGTGGAAGGCCAAGACTGAAACTAGGGGATTTTGTAGGTATGAGTACCCTGGGTGGGGAATGCCCCTTGCACTGCCCACCCCTCCGTGAAGCTTGGGACAAGGCTACAGTGCAAAGCACGAGGCAAAAGGCTGAGGAAGACAACCCCACCACAGCAGCTAAGGTATCAGAGATGGAGGCTGGCTGGGCGCACACGTGTGGGATCCCTGGCCCTGAAAACTTTGCAGTGGTGCTTTCCACCCCACCGGTTGTTCCCTCACATAGGCAAACCCTGGGATCTGCATCCATGAGCTGCTCCAGAAGTACTTTAGAGACCTGCTACCCGAGAATGTCACAAATTGTCTTCCAGAGGTGTCCATCTCCCCCATAGCCTATAAAGAGCCAACTCAGAGCAGACTCAACAGGAAGGCTGTTTGAGCTTGGAGGGACACGTCCTACTCCATCTAGTGAGGCCAGTAGCCATCTGGGTGAGGACCTGAGCACAGTTCAGCTTCAACCTTTGGGCAGGCTTTTCTCAGTTTCCTCTTTTGATGTGTAAATCAGCAGCTACCTCAAAGAGCTTCATGATGGCTGAATTCAGCAGTAGGTGCCTTTTTCAGATTTTTCCTTTCTCACCAATTGCCTTTTTGGTATCCACAGTTACTGCATCATCCTGCATCTGGAAGGTTTCTCTCCCTGCTCATCGATTACCCAGCACCTGTGGGGCATTGCTCCGAACCCAGAGCTGCAGACACCCAGATGCAAAAAGAGCAGGAGGCTCGAGGGTCCCCGGAGAGGATCTTCCCTGGTTTCTCGTGATGCCTGACTACCCTGAGATGCAGCCTGGCTTGCTGGGAACATGCAGGCACCTGCCCTGACCATGCCTCTGTTTCTGCTGCTCCAGTGCGTGCATACAGACACTGGTGGCATTGAGGCATTGGCGTTGGCCGACCTCCTGAGGAAACACGCACACAGATCCATATGAAGGCATAAGCGCCTACCCGTATGGGGATACTGTTTGGACACCCAGAGGCCAAATGCACTACTGTTTGTCAGAAATCTTGTTCTCAATTCTTCCTAGGCAACATGAAGGCTCTCAGGAGCCACACAAGAGCAGTGCAACTGCAAGACACCACCTTTGAACCTGGGTTCCTGCTCTAGCTGGTGGTGTAGGCACAAGCCAGGAGCTGTAACTGGTCATACTGGGAGCCTGGTGGAGCCAGGACCTGAAACCAGCCCTCCCACGGTGTCTGGACCTGCGGTGAGTCAGTCAGCTCCTGTCTGTCCTCTGCCATGGGGGTGCTGGACAGGCTGCTGCAACAAATCCTTTCTAAGGTGGTTGCCCATGCCTGGGCATTCCCCAGAGCTGTGTCACAGCGGGAAGACACCCGTGAGCTTGCACACCCAGACATGTGCATGCACAAAGGTGTGCACAGAGTATGTACACTGGGTGAGTGGTAGAGAGTCCAGGGCACCAAAACAGCGAGACCATTCTCCTTTTCAGCTCTGGGAGATGTCTCCAAGGTTCATTCAGGCATCTGCTTTCCCAGCCTCTGTTTTCTCCTGTGTGCTCAGTTCCCACACAGTTCCCACAGCCGGTACTCTTGCGTGAACGCTCCCCCTGCCTCTGATCTGTGTTTCTAATGCCAGCACAAGGAGCTGCAGCAGCAAACCTGCGCCGGTGCCAGCTTCAAAAAGTCTGGCTCTGACATACCACACCTTGGCATGCTCTCAGGGAATCAACCCCTGCAATCAGGTGGGGGGAGAGGGGATGGAGGGGGGCAGCTTGTGTTGATCCGGTCAGCAGAGCCAGGGGTGTGACACCCATCCAAAAAAGAGCCAAGGCTGTCAGAGAGTCTGGACTCACCCTCCCCACCGTGCTGCAGAGTGCAGGGCTTGCTCCAGGACGGAGGCGGTGCAGTGGGCAGCCTGCATGCGCTGCACGTGCAGGCGCAGTGCTCCCTGCTCGCGTTCCCAGCAAGCGTGATGCTGCGCCTGGCCCCGTGCCCCAGAGCTGGGCTCCTCCCCTGCCAGGGAATGCGTGATCCTTGCAGTGAGGACTTCATGTGCCGAGGAGGCTCCAGCAACCTGCGGAGGTTTGGGAAAGGTGCAGGGCTCCCAGCAGAGAGCTACCCCAATAGGCTGGATAGTATTTTCCTGCAGGGCACCATTCCACAGCTGCAAGGTGTTTTCACCCCAGACACGTGTGCAGGAGGTGCAGAGGCAGGCATGGAGGAGCAGGACAGGCAGGGAGTTTGGATGCAGGCCTGGGAACACCAGGAGCTGAGCCAAGGGGCTGGCATGAGAAAAGGTGGGTCTATGGCATGGAGGCTAGAAAGAGGAGGTGGCTCTTGCCTGGTTAAAGATGGCATCTCCCAGGAGCGTGGGGAGGCAGGACACCCAAATGCTTTCACACAGAACCTGAGCATGGCTTCAGTGGTGGTGCCTGGGTAAACACGGGTGGATTTGTGACCCTGGAAATTCATCTGGGCTTCGCGATCAGCTGGTCTGGGTTTCTTGCATTTCTAACCAAACCACGCAGTTTCTCTCTGACATGGGGAGAACCAGCCAGACCTTTGGGCATGGGAGTGGGGAGAGCCTGCAGGACTGCTGCTCCAGCACCCAGGGGTTTGGGGTTTATTGATGGTACCTTTAGCACGTTTCAGCTCTGTGTCATCACTCCTGCCATGTAAGCAGCCTGCCACCCTAATTACAAATACTTCAATGACAAATAAATGCTATATACCGCCCACAGCAAGAAGGAGTGGAAAGCTAAAAATACCCCCCCCTTACGGCTGCCAACAAAACCCAGTGGGCCACCTGCTAGCGGAGAGCCAGAACCGCCCCGAGAAGAGACAGGCACCCACCACATGCTAAAGAATATAAATGAGTCCTGCAGCGTGACCCGCGGTGGGCTCCCCAGTGCGGCCGTCGCAGCGGAGAGCTCA
>NW_010113708.1:2319-6740 GCF_000699245.1 Pterocles gutturalis | reverse complement strand
CCCAGCTGCCAGCTCCCCCACTGCTTCCAGACACTGTGGGAGGTGCGGCTTGTAGGGAGATGAGCTTGGAAAATACTGGGGCAGGGGGGTTATACCCTTCCCTGTCCCCTCCCCAGGGTGGCAGAGAGGAACCACCAGGCCAGGGGGAAATGCATCAGCAAGGGCATCGGGGCTGATGGCAGAGGGGCTGGGGGGACACTGCTGGAGTGGGGGGACATTGCTGGTGGGACGGGGGTGTTGCGGTGGGGGCTGCAGCAGAGGCGTTGCTGTGGGTTGGGGTAGGGAGGTTTGCTCTGTTGGTGCAGCCTGTTTACTCTGGAGGCAGTGAATATGGCATCAGCAGAGATGGAGGTGCAGGGCTGAGGACAGCAGGGAGTTGCCCCTGAGCCGCAACACCCTGGACAGCGTATCCCCAGTTCTAGATGGTGGAGGTGGCACCTTCCCATCGGTGGCTGTAGAGAAGGGCACCAGTGCCCTGTGGAGATCCACGAAGCAGGGAGGCTCAGGCAGCATGGGGAGACACGGAGCTGGACAGAGGAGCAGGAGCTGCAGGTGCCAGCCCTGGGTGGCACTCCTGTCCCCAGAAAGACCCTACAAACTCAACCCCTCCCCACCCTCCTCTAACCATTATTCATCAAAGTGCCCATAAAGAGCAAGGTTTGCTCCCCGCTTTGAAAGCTCCTGGACTCTCAGGGATGGCCGATACAGACCGCGATTCCTCTGATCTCTGAGTAGGCAGCGCCTCGGGAGCTGCGGGAGGCACAGGAGCTTGCTCCCTTCAGCCCCCCTTGCTCAGGTAAACACCCGGGACCTCAGGGAACAGATCTGAAGGGGAGCAGTGGGCCACACGCTGCCTCTCATCCAACAAAATCGAAACAAGATGTCCTGGAGGACCCATCACAGTGTAAAGAGCATGAAACTAGAAAACATCTTGCAGCTCCCTGCCTGCCTAGCTCTGGAGAGATCTGCCCACTCAGCCCGAATGATGAGAGATGGAAAAGGAGCAAACCAGAAGAGCTTTGTCTCTGTTCCAACCCATCCGAGATTTGAAACTTGACAACAACGCAGGAGAGATTCTCACCCTATTGTTACAGATTACCAGTGCATGAAAACACCTGCCGCACTTCGCACCAGACCCAGGGAGCAAACCTGCTCTGAATGCCCACGTTGAGAAAAATGCAAGCAAGCCCCAGCGAGCAGCATGTGTCCCATCAGCACCAGAAAGCCCATGGCTTCCTGCAGCAACACCAGACCGAGGAGCAGGACACGGTGTCCCTCAGAAAGCTGCTCTTGCTCAGGATGGCTTTTCTGGGGCTGCATTTCACTCCCCAAATGTGCCCCCTATTCCCCTGAACATCCCCAGGCTTTCATGTCCATGCCTGTGTTTGTGAGACCTGGGGGCCCACACAAGCTCACCCCATCCTCCAGCAGGACAGGCAATTTGCCCAGGGGAAGTCAGGCCCAGAGAACCTCACGTTTCCCACAGAAGAGGAATTCAGCTGTAAAGACAAAACCAACATAGTGACTGGTGGCAGTCCTCAAGACACAGGAAGCCGCCAAGGAGCTGCATTGCAAAGAACTGAGTCATACAGCCTTTCTTGCTGTCTCATGTTGAATATAATGGACATTGGGAAAAAAAAAAAAAAAAAAAAAAAAAAACAAGGCTTAGGTTTCCCCTTCTTTCACACAGCAATGATGCTGAAGTGTGTGCTGGTGGCATGGTGGGGACCGGCCTGACTCCTTCTGGGACAAGGCTCAGCCCTGCAAAGCCTGCAAGAGTCTCCCTTTGCTCTCTGGAGGTTTTCTCACCTGTACAGGGTTTCCTCAACAGGTACAGAGCAGGTGAGATGTTTGCTGCCAGTATCTGCTCCAGGATCAGGGTGCCCGCGCATAATGGGTGCCACATGACAGGTTATGAGCTGTTATTATGGTATGTTTATTCTATCAATCAGTAGTTGAATAGCATGGTTAGGAAAGGCTCTGATTCACCCCCCAGGTGGGCTAATTTGAGGGCAGCGTTTCCTGTCCCTGCTCCCTGCTCCACCCTCTGCCTGCGCTGCCAGACTGGTTGCACTGCTGGTGAAGCAGTCGCTGAACCTCCACGGCAGAAGACAGCCACTGCAAACACACCTCGGGTCTCCTCTGCTTGCTGGGCGGTGGTTTGTGGCCACGCATCAGCTCTGCACAGGCTCTGGGGTCACCACACAGTGGGGTGACCAGGCAGTGGGATGACAATGCAGTGGGATGACAATGCAGCGGGGTGACCACACAGGGTGGTGACAACGCAGTGGGGTGACAACGAAGTGGGGTGACCATGCAGTGGGGTGACCAGGCAGCAGGGTGACAATGCAGTGGAGTGACCATGCAATGGGGTGACAACGCAGCAGGGTGACTATGCAGTGGGGTGATGATGCAGCAGGGCGACCATGCAGTGGGGTGACAATGCAGCGGGGTGACCACACAGCAGGGTGACCATGCAGTGGGGTGACAATGCAGCGGAGTGACCATGCAGTGGGGTGACCACACACTGGGGTGATCACGCAGTGGGAGCACCCACGGGACCAGGCAGGGTGGTCACAGCGGGGGTGTTGCGCCCACCAGCCCGAGGTGGTCCTCTCCACTCGTGAATCTACCCCTGCACCCCGAAATGCTCATGCTGGAAACTTCCTCAGAGGATGTGGAGAGCAGCAGAAGTGCTGTTCATTGCTATGCCACATTTTCATCAGGGTCTGGAAGTAAATCTGAAATCTTGCTGCTAATATCTGCAGCTGACACATGAGCCTGGCAGAGCAGTAAATAGTGATGAAGAGACGGCAGTCTTCAGACCAGCACAGGCCGATCCAACCATCCTATTTAATACAACCAGCTGAGAGTTATAACTAGGAACAAGCAGTGCAGGCTGTTCCTGCCAAACTGGGCTTGGTGTTTTGAGAAGAAATATGCGGGAGTCATAGCAAGTGAGCATTAGCATCCCTGCAAGCACTGAGGAAGGGGCAGCTGTGGTCCCAAACAGAGGAGGGGAGAGCAGCTACCTGCAGTTCATGCATGTGTTAAGAAATGCTGAGCCTCAGCCCATGCCTGAGGTGGCATGTGAGGTTCACAACATTAGCTCTTGGCTTTTGCAGAGGTGCACCCAGCTCCATGCCAATGAATCCCCTTGCCTGGTTAGGAGACAGTCAAGCTGCAGAGAAAGACAAGGCAGATGTTTGCAGGAGCATCTTGCCTGGCAGCACAACCCTGGCCAAGGGGCATGCACAGTCCTGCAACTGGGCATGGCAGGGCAGGGGCACGGATCGTGCCAGGCAGCTGGTGTGTGATGCAGTGTCCTCAAATGCACCGTGGGTTTCCTTGTCAGCTCCCTGGCACCCCGGGATCCTTCCTTCCCTGTATTTCTGAGGCTGAAGCACTGGCCAGGCCCTGGCTTGCCAAATTCTGCAGGGAATGCCCATCTCCCCTGAGGATAAACAGTCTCCCTCCCTCCTGGTGCTGGCACTGGCCACGGAGAGGCTGTGAAGCAGACAGCTCAGCAAGCTATCCAGCTAGGAAGTGATACAGCAAAGAAAAAAGAGAAAAGGGGTGCTTTTTTTCACCAAACTGACTCACGTCTGCATTGGCATGAGTTGGGGTGACGGGACCATGCATCTGGGGATGTGGTGGCAGAGCAGCTCTGCCCCTTCTGCTGCTCCGGCTGGCTCGGGCAGGCTGCAGCAAACGCCTCTGAGAAGTGACCCTGGGTCCTGGTGTCTGTCCTGCCTGTGTCAGCACCAATGTCAGGTCAGGGTATCTCATCCCATGTCCCCTTGCTCCAGCTCCATTGCCACCCAGCACTTCTGGCACAGCCATGCGGACTGCCAGGCAGGTCAGATCCAGATCCAGGAACTAATTCAGGCTAAAAATAGCCCTTTCTTTTGCCATATATATACATGTGTTTTAACCTGGCTCAGTCCTGCAAGCTGGTTGCACTCACAACCCCTAGCCAAGCTGGCTGGCATGCTCTGGGAGCTCACAAACAGGAGCAGGATTGCCCAGCACTGTCCCATCACTGCCCCACTTGCCCCTAATGCCCCAGCATGCCACCACGGCCAGTGGAGTGAGTGAGGCTGGCAGTGGGGAGAGATCCCTCCAACACAGGGGACACAAAAATCATGAAGCTGCTATAGCCAAAGTAGGAATCCCCCTTGCAGCCGTTCACTCGGTCTCCTCCAGCCAGCGCTCTGCAGTGGAGGTGAGCAGCACTCAGCCCGGGAGCGTGTCCCCATGCTCACTTGCACACAGGTTTCAAGAGGGTGACAAACAGCCTCTGTGTTCTCACGTTTGCCTTTGGGAGAGCAGGCGTGTGCACAGAGCCGTGGAGGAGAGCTAAGCAGAGTGGGTGAGCAGGGCTGGAGCAATTTGCATCTGCTAACGCGCCTGAGCTCCGC
>NW_010113708.1:0-2303 GCF_000699245.1 Pterocles gutturalis | reverse complement strand
CCGCACAGCCTCCTGAGACCGACTGCATCCCTGTGTCACCCACCGCTCCCGTCTGGCACCCTTCTTTGCTTTTCCACCCTGCTTTCTGCCCACCCCCGCCTTTCCATCCTCTCCCACCCCAGCCCGCTCCCAGGGCTGCATCCCTGCAAGAGCATCCTCCTCCCCGCTCCCCAGCCCCTGGCTGGCCTCCCGCCGACGCGGCAGCTCCCCACCCCTCTACCAGGAAAGCAGAGAGTGCTGGGATCCCTGCCAGACCCCATCTCCTGCACTTCAGCTTCCAGCTAAATGCCAGAAACGTGATCGCCGCAGCCTGCCAGGTTACGGGGAGGGACATTTCCTCCCGCCGCCCCACAATGCGGCCTGCAGCTATAGCGGTAGGGGGCTGGTGTGGTCCATACCTTGCCGTGGGGTACATCACCAGTGGTCCCACTGCCGTGAGCAACTGGGCATCCCCTCTCCCGCTGCCTGGGAACTTTCTGGTGAACCAAAACCCACTCTGAGTTTCAGAGCTGCTGGCAAGAAAACCCCTCGATAGACACTAGCAGGTTGGGGATGCAGAGGGAGGCAGCTCGTGCTTCAGAGGCATTGGGGGAAATGGGGCAAGACCCTAAAAAGCCCAAAGAGAGCCGACATCACACCCAGGCTGGGAGAGTCTCCTGCTCCTTCTCTAACCCTTTTCTGGGCAAATTGATGGTGGTCATCCCTCTCCTGGGAAAATCACCAGCTGGACAAGTAATGCCCAGGATGCGGGTGATTTAGCTGGGTGCATGGGGCACAGGCACCATGGGGTGCTCGCACCCCATCCCCACATCACCATTGTCCTCCGCTGCCCCCCATTGCCTCCAAGGCTGTGGGCCCAGGGAACCCAATGGGAAGTCAGATGCTGTGTGGACCTGGGGACAGAGCATAGTGTCACCGGTGACCCCCACGGCAGCACCACACACCCTGGGGCAACAGAGGGACACCTGAGGGAGCTCCTCTTGCTGGCATCCTCTTCCTCAGCCAACAGGGACAAGGCAGCAGCACGAAGCAGAGGACCAGTTGCCACCAGCCACAGGCTTTGTCACGGAAACCTTCACCCAAAGGGCACCTCTTCCCCTCACCAACATGACATACCCTGCTGTGCCAAGCATTTGTCTTTTTTTTTCCCCATTTTTCCCTTGTTCTCATCATTCCTGGTGTGCCTCCATTTGGGTGATGTTCCCTCCCAATCCTGCTGCTGCCTGCCACCAGCACACCCGACAGCAAGATCTGCAAGGGAATAGGACAACTGTCACCACCAGCTCTGCACTGGGAGACAAAGCAAGAGGAGGGATGGGCATGAATGGTCCCTGGGGTGTTAACAGCAATGTACGCACTCACCAGCATGGGAGCTTTTAATCATAAAGCATGCAAAAAGCAGCACAAAATATGCAAAAAAAAATTGCAAAATGTCCCATTTTCAAAAATGACTGTGCAAAAAACAAGGAATGCGAAGTTAAGGCTCTGCCTGGGAATAGCAAAGCCAGGGTGAGTACAAGCTGCTCTGCTCTGACCCTTGCACGTGCCAGGCTAAGCCACTGCTGGCAAGGCAGGATGATATTAACAGCTGGGCACAGCTTGCTGATGTTGTCCAAAGGGCTGTGTTACACCTCTGGAAACCAGAGGAGATGAGATCCTGCCCTGTGACTATCCCTTGGATGCAATATTGCAGCTAGTCTGTGTACATGCTGCTGGTTTCCCAACGTGGTGCGTCACCTGGCTTGGTGCTCGCACAGCAGTGGGGTCCAGAATCACTGCCAAAAGCTGCATCTTTCTCTGCTTGGTGAAGGATACAAAGTCCACGTGAGCCCTGGTCAGCTCCATGTGGCCCGTTGTCCCCTCTGTTCACGGCCAGCAGAGCTGGAGCGTCTTGGGGTAAGAAGTGCATTGGTGTTTGTAACAGCAACAATGAACATGCCTTTATCAGCTCTTAGGTCTTAATAGACGAGGAGACAGTTTATGCAATATTTCAAGGCAAGGAATACAAATGCATCCTATATAAAAATACTGCACTAACTGGTACTGAATAAAGGCATGTTTCTATATAATGACAGCTTGGCTTATTACATACAGGAATCACAGAGAGAAAAAAAACACAGGAGGTATATATATACAGGTTTCAAAAATTTACTGAAGACTGATCCTAAAAGGTTTCTTTTTAATTCAAAGGTTTTCTAATGATTATTGCACTGGAAGAGAGAAGTACAGAGGGACAGTCCTTTGTTAAACACCTGGGGGGCTGAGACAGGGACAGTTCACTCACCACTTAGGGGCACGGGCAA
>NW_010113707.1:848-23180 GCF_000699245.1 Pterocles gutturalis | reverse complement strand
AGGAGTAGGTACAGGTGATGGTGGCTGGTCTCATAGTTAGCACAAAAAGCCACAACAGCTGCTGGTCAGCTATGGTGTGCGTTGAAATAGATCCGTATGTTAGGTGATGTGCTAAAAACTCATCTGCACACCCCCAGGGGAGCACAGGGAGATGATGGCAGGAGGGGGAGCCCAGCTCCCGGCCAGGCTGCTCCCAGGCCCATCCCAGGAGCCATCAGCCCAGCAAATGCCCCTCTCCACACACCCAGAGGAACACAGGGGCACGATGGCAGGTGGAAACCCAAACTGGGTGCTCCCTGTGCAGGCCCCTTCCAGGGCTGGCCCAAGGCAGCCTCAGCCCCACAGCACCTTCAAGGCTGGGGGGGGTCATCTGCATTCAGGGGTGTGTGACACACGCTGGGATGCTGGGGAAGAGCATTTGGGGATTGCACAGGACTTATTAGGGGGTGTTTAAGGGAGGAACCTGAGGTGGGAAAATGAGGGGTTTAGGGGAATTTGTGGAGTGAGAAGTGTGGGAAAACAGAAGGATATGGCAGTGCAAAGGGATGGTTGTGTGTAAATGGCTTGTGATGGTTTATCTGGCCATGCCTGATCAGTGCAGCCTGTCCCGTCTTCTCATTGAACTCCTTTCTCACTTTGCCCTGGGCAAGGGACTCTCATACCACAGGGTGGGGGAGAGGGGGGACATGCATCTGGGTGCCATCAGCTGGGCTGAGACTCAGGGCCTGTGTGCCCATGGGGCAGCACTCAGTGTGGGCATGCAGGCTTGTGTGTGAGGAGCAGCGAGGATGGAGCCGGGACCTGGTTTAGCCAGTGAGGGGGCCTGGAGGTCAGGAGGGGGCTGCAAGGGAGGAACTAGCTGTCAGGGGGACCAGCAGAGTCCCGCCAGCTGCTGAAGAGGTTGGGGAGCCTGGGGGACCGGAGCACCACAGGGGAGTTGGCTATTGGTGGAGCAGGGGCACTGGGGAGGCTGGGATGGAGGAGCAGACAGCCTGAGCCCGGCTGCTGGAGGGAGTCACACTGTACATATGTGTTTGTATGTGTATATAAAACTACACATATATGCATGCTCACTGGCACACCTCCATCCTGCTCAGCCAGAGGGAGGAGTGGAATGAGGCTGCTGGTGCTTGTGTTCATGTGAGCATGGCTGCCTGTGTATATCTGTGTGGCTGCCTGTATATATATGTTTGAGTGGTGTATATGTGTATTAGTGCATGTGCCTACTGGGAATACAAGCTCAGCCTGGCTACTGCTTGGACCTGGGGGCATGGAGCTGCATCAGTCTCACCTCTCTTAGGCTGCTGTCCTGATTTTCCCCTATCAACAGATATGTATGTTTATATACATATGATACATATTGATATGCATATGTATATACATATATAATATACATATCGTATACATATAGATTGGTGTATTTCATAGGGCTTCTGTATAGCACAGTATTTCTTCCCACAGAATTGCGATGAGCGAGATTAAAGCAGACAGGCAGCAGCTTTCTCCTAAAACATTTGCACAAAAAATAAAAAGTTATACTTTTCTTTCAGAGATTTCACATTTGTCGCACCCTACCAGTAAGCACATCTCTACTGCAGCAGGAGGCCTGGTTACAGTATTCATTGGCATGCCTGAGATACCTTGAAACAAATTAGCACAGGTAAGGGCAGCAGCAGATACCTGCAAGTTTTCCTATTTCTGCTGAGAGTCTAGTTTCAGATGCAGCTGAGCTAATACAGTGGTGTGCTGCAGGTAAAAGGATGAATTCCTGTTTCCCATCACCTTTGCTCTTCTGCTCCCTTCTCTCCACCACATACTCATTTTCAGGGATGGTGAACTACGTTCATTCTGCACGTCTTGTGATGCCCTGCCCTAAAAGACCACCACAGATGATGCGTTTTTGCAGTACAGCTATCACCTGCAGGCAAGGATTTGCAAAATTCAGGGGGCTTGTGTTACATGAGGCTGCAAGGCAGAGCACAGAACAGAGTGAGGCAGGCCCAGGGCAGGCTGTTTGGGTCTGCATGATCACTGAGCAACAGACGGAAGCAGTAAAAATGCCACCAGAGTTCAGAATGTCTGGAAACACAGAGATCTAAAACCAGGCTGAGATCAGGTGCCAGTAAAATTAAGACAGAAGATAGCTTAATTTCTGACAACAGCAACTTCTGAAGCCCTGAGTATTTTAGTAATCTGGGTTAGTTCAGCTGGAGGGAATTTACTCCTAAACCAGTAACACAGAATTTTGAGAATAATTTTTTACTTCATATAAAAGTAAGGCACACAAGCAGCATGTTTTTAAACACAGTCTGAAAAGACTATGACATTGAAGGCTGAAGAATGACCCAGAACTGGGGGCATGAGGAGTGGAAGTGGATGGGGTAAACAGATCAGTGGTCATGTGATCGGGTGAAATTTGAGTTTAGGCATATTACCACTGGCCCCTGTTTTCCTCAGTGCAATGGGATAATAGGAAATGGTATCGTGATAATACAGCTCTTTCTAAAAAAGGCCACGGAGCCAGACTGCTAGCCATATTTAGCACTACTAAATAACAATTGGCACCAGCAAGCCTTGGTTGTCGCCTACTGACATTTTGTTCAGCCCTAAAAATGAAAACACAGTTGCCTGCACTGTTTCAAACAATGAAAGTCACTGGGGATTAAGAGAAAGATACCCAAAGCAACAAGTTAATTGTGACTTGGGATCTCAGAGCCACTACCACCACAGCCAAAAGGCATTGTTCTGTGTTTCTGAGGTGGTGAAAAGTGATCACATACATCAGCAGGGTCACAAGAGGTGTCTTTGCACCCACATGGGGTAAGCACCCATCAGGGAGAAGCAGCACCTGCCCCATCTGCACCCCTGAACCTCACTGACAAGTATTTGTACCCGTGTATCTGTACTCACCATGACTGTGAAATGCTCACCATGAAACTCTTGAAATTCACCATGAAATGCTTTTAATGGGTCCAGTGAAACGTGACTGCTTTCCTTTCTGCTACCCTCAGGTGGCTGAGGAAGGGTGATGCCAGGAGCTGTACCCTTCAGGCTTCCCACCAGTGGCTGGTGGGGCCCTTTCACTGTGCAGGGGAGGGGCTGGAGCTGGGGAGTCTCCTGGGGATCCCTGGGAGGCAGGCAGGCAGATCTCCCTGGCTGCTCATCTCTGGGCTATTCCTGCCCTCTTTCTGCCCACCCCTGCCCAGAAAGATCAGAAACCCACCATCTCTGTCTGCACCAGCTGCTAGAGTTGGTGATGATGGGAGCCAGGGGCACGGCAAAAATTCCAACAGCAGAACCACAAACTGGTGTAAGCACCAAGGGGAGTTAAGTCATACAGGGCAAACGTCCATCAGAGAGCGTCAGGGAGCTGATACAGGGCCTTGGGAAGGGTTTGGATCTTTTCCTCTCATGCAGGGGGCACGGAGTGTTATTGGTTCTGTCTCTCACGTCTTCTCTGTGAAGTATCTCTCCAGAAGTGACAGTGTTAACAAATACAGAGGAAGAGATGGCTCTGTAAGCTGAGCTACGCGGTCACATGCACAGGTTTTATTTTTAACATCCCAAAACTACTTGGCTTGCTCCATGTCCTCCCATTCTCTCCTCTTTTCTTGCAGTTCTCCCTTAACTCAACCCAGCTGAGCACAACCAGGAGAGCAAGTGTTTGGTACACACACAGGGACTCTATGATTAAGGTAAGGCTTTGTAAATAGAGTTGGAGTCTTTATTAGTCAAACCTTATGCAATGCAATGGTTACTGTACTGAGCTATGAAAATCAAGATGTCTTCAAAACAGCCCTAGTAATTAAGATGAAGTACAATAATCAGAACACAAGATGTCTTAAATGACACCCTAAAACAGAGGCAGCTGGGAACTGTAAAAGCTTCTGTGATATGCTGCTCTAAAAAAAAAAAAAAAAAAAAAAAAAAAAAAAACAAAAAAAAACCCAAACTCTCTGTAATATATTCAGTGGATTAGCCATGGTTTACAGCACTGTATCTGGGGTTTTAAAAAACTAAGATGCTGATTCTAAGATGGGAGCTTCAGTAGCAGGACAGATGATAAATAAAAAATTCAATTTCTGTAATTTTCAAGAAACTCAGAAGTGAGACAAGGAGATACAGTAAGGGTCAGAGGAGAGGAAGAGCAATTTTCTGGCAAAAATGCTAAAACTTAAAATGCAGTGAGTTTTGTAGATTCAGACTGCAAAGTGTATGCTTGAAGGCCAGACTGAATAATAAGATGATGAAGTAAGAATCACAAGTGTTAGAGGTATTACTGTACCATTTCAAGTTGTGGCTGCTTAGCAGTTTTTTATTCAGGAATCTTTTTTTTTTTTTTTTGAATGATTTAGACCTTGACCAATAGCCCAGAAATTCTCTATGCTGGGCATCTGCCTTGGGATGGGTTTCTTTTTTTTTTTTTCTGCTTAAATCATTCACCTGATTATCTCAATAAGTTTTCAGAAAAATATGTTAAAGAGACTGTTACCGGAACCTGAGCCCAAAGGAAAAAAAAAAAAAAAAAAAAAAAAAAAAAAAAAAAAAAAAAACAGTATGGACCATTCACTTCTTTCTCAAACTGCAACTGAACTGGAGCCTGTTATTTTAAAGCACTTACTGAACTCAAGCAAAAAATAGACCCATTTGCCAGTTTTCAATACAAAGTGAGTTTGCCTGACTGTGTCTCTACTAAGCATAGCACAGGGACACCTCAAATGCACGAGGAGCAGCAGAGCAGCTCTGTGCCACAGCCTTCCCCTTCTCCCTGTGCTGCCTGTCTTCCCCACGGCTCCCCAGCATGTCCAGCACAAGGCCCTGCTGCTGGGCTGCCCTGCACCTACTCCCAGCCCAAGAGACCACTTCAGCACCTGGAATTTTGGGGTGGGTTTGTCTCAGGTGAGCTATGGCTACGTTGTGCCAGGTAGGGAGGAACAAGAAATATTGCTGACCCAGGTCTCACAGCGGGGAGTGCAGTGTGGGGTTTCTACCATCAGTGCTTTGTGTCACCCGTGACTCATTGCTCTGAACTCTCCCCTACTCCTCCTGTAACTGCAGTAGTGCATTCACTGTTTAGAAATTGCACAAGCAAGTATTGGTGCCTCTTTCCTGCGTGTGTGCAGCACAGATTTACTAGGAGAAAGGGAGGCCTGATGGTGCAACAGCTTTGCTTGAGCTCCATGATCCTGCATGCCAGGTTTAGAGAGCTGAAGAGAAGCTGATGTGCTGCTGTGGGAACCTGTGCAGAATGTGTGCTCTGGAAGAAAAGCAAGGGACGTGCCTGACTGATGCACTGTACTGTGGACCTAATCCTTCCTTGACATTTTAAAACTTTTTTTTTTTCAGTATAAAGCAATTCCAACCCATTTAGCAACTCTGAACCAGTGGTTATTGCCATGAAACAACACAGGCTCAGCCAGCTGATCCCCAGCTAGAAAATACAGGGAGTATCTCCCTAATTGTCACAGCCTCAGCCTTTCATCTTTGGGCTTATCTAACAGGCCAGTTGTCTCACAGAAAATCTTTTCACTCCACATGGCTTACACTGATAATTTGAGGTTTCCCAGAAGGATTGTCCTGGAATCAGAGTGCCCCTATAAATCCCATGTGGACTAGTTTAAGGTCTGAGCCTCAAAGAAACTATGTCTTGCACATGCTTGCTAGAAACTGATCAGTGTTATTGATTAAGATTTCATCTATACCTTTTATTCTCCCTTTCCACCTACGCTGGGCTGTACCATATTCACTGCCTGACTCATTTAAAGCTCAGCTGGCAACATGTATGCAAGATCAGTCTGAACAGCAACTGCAGAGCTGGTGTGCCACAAAGGACAGTGACCCACTATGCCTAATGCCAAGGCGGCCACTCAAGCTGTAGATGCCCCTGCTGTGGGTGTTGAGAGGTGGGGCTTTACTTATTTAGAGGTCACTATGATTCCAGGTGGTGGCATTCTTGGATTTTACTTTTATTTTATATCGAAGGACAGAACTTTAGAAAACTTAGGCTCACAAGAACCCTGTACAAATGTGGTACAGTGCGGTTTCCAATGGTATAGTGTTTTCTTCCTCAGTTCCAAGAAATAAATATATCTGTCTAGCAAAAGGAGACCCAAGCCTGATTTATTGCTGAGGTTGTTAAATACGTAGTGATGGAAGAAGAACACTGCATGAAAAGAGAAGAAAATCTCTACTTTAAGGAGACTTAGGTTCTTTCCTAGAAAATGTGATTCTACAGCTGGCTCTGCCAGGGATTTTGTGCAGGAGGCATGCAACTGCAAATGAAACATCAGACCCTGAGCATCTCCATGCTTACTGTGTGTATCTATGTGTATTTATTTATTTATATTAAATATTCTATTTATTTTCACTGTTCTATACTTCAATTCTACATCCTCCGAATAGAGATAATAGTATCTTTTAACCTCAAGTGCACCTCTAATACTGCAAAGATAAAGTCGTTATTGGTTGTGAACCGCCTCAGATACTAAGATAGTAAATATATTGAAAAACCCTGTAAGGAAATTAATAACTCTATATTCACCTTAAGGTTTAAGTGTTATGATACAAATGAGATAAACACCATATACTGGGTAACTGGGATTAAAAGAAATAGATAATATCTCCTATCTGCCCTATACACTTCACCAAAAGTATTCACGTTCCTTTAAAATATTTTTCTGTTGTAATGTTATATGTAACTTTAAAATTCTTGGCTCCAGCATTTAGATGCAATCTTTCCTGAGATTTTTTTAAGAGCTCTTTATCATAGTTTAAATCTTAGAAAGATTGTTTTATGTTCATTTGCAATCTCATCTCAGAGGCACTCTTTAAGGTTTCTCATGGCCCTTTTCAATGGTTCTTTAAAATGGGAGGCATCCCTTGATTCTCTGTGAAGAGCTCAGATACAGTGTATAACCCCAGTATGTCATACGATCAGTCATATATAGCAAATACCAAATAAGAAAACAGTTGTATTGTTTTGGCTCGCTGACTGCAACTCAATTAAATATAAATTTACTGAAAATAAATTGTAATTGGTTGTAAAACTGTAAGTTATTGTCACTGAACAGATCTGCTCCATACATAGATATATCTGCAGTTAAAATAGCAGCTGTATATTTTTAAACCTTACTTGATTTGCTGTCATGACAGTCTAAAAATAAAGATTTACCAAAGTGGACAGACTGTGGACTGTAATTTGCATCCTTTCTTTCCACAGTAGCTTGAACATGATTCAAATCAGCATTTCTGTTTTGATTTTTTTTCTTACCCAGCTCTTAATAAATTTTGCAAGTTGCAGGGAAACAAGAAGTGTATAGGTTTAGAGAAATGTTTCATCATCTGACATATCTGTGTATGTCATCTATCAAACTTACTGAGGCGAAAATTTGTAAACTTTCTGCTCAGGGTTTTGAAAGTTGTAGTTTCAACAATACAAATAACATAGACAACAATACCGTCATGTAAACCTAGATCATTAGTTAAAATACAGAGCTCCTGATTAATTACATGTCAGAATAGAAGAAGTATTCAAACCTTGATAAATATCAGAAAAATTTTCTCTCCCTTCTTCCTGTCCTCTAGCTTCACAGATTTGACAATAAGAAGAAAGGCATAGAAAACATTTGTCTGAAAAGAACAGCATATACAAGTTAGAAATGAGGTAAACTCAACTAAAAAACACCTGAATAATTATGAAGACTGATTCTGGATCTGAATGCTCTGATATGGTCATTTTTTATAAAAAAAACATGTATTCTCTTTTTCTATGTGTGATTCAGATGGGGATAATTTCAGCATACAGCAGTGTGAAAGCAGGCTCCTCTCCAAAAACTTTGCAACCAGCCCTTGGAGAACCATAAGGCCTGTGCCTCAGATGTATTTTTATTTATCTATTATTTCTCTCCAAGAGTTGGTTTTGCAGTGGAAAGTGTTGTTCACACATTCATGTTTTTATTTCAGTGTAATGTAACCAGCCTTCCTCTGACCTTATGCAAGTTGTAGCTGGGACTATTTTTAGAGATTATATTTGCAGCAAAATGCTACAAGAACGAAAGCAGCAAGGATGCTGCCAATGTGAACTAAATCCATCTGTATCTCCTGCTTCTCTGAGCCGCATAAAAGTAGATGTAACTAAACAGCCTAAAGCAGGACAGATGCCATCCTAAACCACATGTATTTAATGGCTGGATCTGACTGGGGCCACCCTGACCAGCTCCTTGTTGTCACCCCTGTGCAGAACCCAGTGCTTCTCAAGACAAGGCAGGGAATGTTATAATGGACAGTCACAAAATACTACTTTTCTGCATGGCAGTCTCAAGCTCTTTTCATGACAACAAAGGTGAAGGTACCGAGCCTTATACTTCAGAGTATAAGCTTGTCCCTGGGTAAAGAGACCACAAAGGACGTGTTCCTTTACTCTGCAGGACCGAGGAGGAATAGGGTTGATTCATTGGAAGGTGTAAACAGGTTTCAGTCAGCATTGGAAGTTGCAAAGGATGGAACAAAGGTGTGCTGAGCAATTAATGCACATCAAATTCAAATACAAGTATGTGGTCTTCAGTGACTGCAGCAACCCACAAGCATTGCCTTTCCCAGACGTCTTTCCTTCTCTGGCATTGTTCGTGAATTCCATTGCTGGGGTGTGAAAGATGAGAAGCTAAGACAATGCCTTCAAGACAGAGAAGGGAGGCAGCTTCACGCAGCATTTCTTCCCCTTACGCCTGAGCCTACTTCCTCTGCAGCACAGCTCTCCTCAAGTCTAGGTCACTTAAGCCTAGGGTTGCAAAAGCACTTAGATCTAGGTAAATTACACTGCTGCATTTTCTTTAACCCTAGAAAAAAAAGCAAAGTCTAAATTATTTTACTAATAATGTATATTTTTTTTCACAGAGGCAAATAAGAGTCTGCTGGGCCTATAGTAGTTCCTAGTGCATAGAAAGTGTGGTGGGAAGACTTCTCAAAAATATTTTTCTCATTTTCACCATAAAAAAAAAGTGCCCTGGGTTCTGTTGTGAAACAGAACTACAGCTCCTCCTTATGATAAGCTTTTTTCCTTCCACAAAGGTTCACAGTAGGCTGAACCAAGCTGAGATGCAGCCTCAACAGCAAGGAGCAGAAAGTCACCCAAGTCTGGCCTTTTCTACTTGCAGCAGCTCTTCTTTGGGCCAAGTTACTGATGCCAGTTGAAGGTATCCAGGGAAGCAGCTCCAAGTAGTGACTGAGCAGCCTCTGCTTCTCTAATCCAACAACTGTGTATGAGGGGAAAGGACAACAGGAGGTCCTACATGTTCCCCTTAAACAGCATCCCTTATGGACATTGTTGAAGAAGACTGATGGGCTGGGCGGGTGGCTGGTCTGACCCAGAATGTAATTTCTTATGTCCTTAGATTTATTACAACAGAAGGCATGCTTCATGCTAATCACCATCTCCATTTACTAGCTGTCGGACTTTGTGCTTCTGTTTGCCCATGTTTAGGGAGAAGTAACAACTATTGCCAGGAATTATTGCAAGGGTAGAGATATTATGAGCAAAGGGATCTGAGAGTTTTTGGAAGCAGGCCTCATAAGTGTATTATTTTTACTAATTAAACTGATTGAATTGACTTACTAGAAAAGAACGAAAAATACAATAATGAAAGCAAAGCAGATCAGTGGTTCATTCTGACACAAAGCTAGTAATCTGGTAATGATAACTTTTTATATAAGGATCTTCATAGATCATGTTCTAGTACTTTTGCTTTTTGTTGTTGGACCTTCAGGAAAATTATATGTCCTTTATTAGATGAAAGATTTTAAGGGGAAAAGAGGAAAAAAATATTTTGAAACCACATAAATATGAATGTGTGAGAAGTGAAATGCAGTCTTCCTTAAGAAAATATTCAACCTGTTAATATAATAAAGCTGGATGAAATTTCTGAAACATTTGTTTTGGCATCCTCCATTTGTTCTTTTAATCCGGTCTGTCGGTTGCAAAATGTTGAATCCTTGGAGCTGCCTAGTGGCAGCTGAATTTATGAAATGGAGAGTGCCATTGTTTATTACTTGCTGCCTGGGACTTTTTTCCCCTATTTTCTGGCCCCTTGTGGTGTCACTAACACCTTCATAAATTGAATCTAAAATATTATCAACTCAGGATCACCTATTCAGTTCCAGGTAGGTTTTGACACTGACTTGTCAGAAATATGTAGGAAGAACTGAAAAGGTAGAGCAGTGGTGAGTGTTTTTTGTAGGATCGTGCTCTAAAATAGATCCCAAAGGAACACAAATGGCTCCTTTGTCAAAGAGGCACCCTGTAAAAGGCATGTTTAGAGCTGACTTCTCCCCTGCTCCACCACAGGAAGGGAAAAGCTCTGTTGAGGTTAGACCTCTGTTGATCCCCTTCTGCCCTAACACCACACCATGGTGCTGAGCTGAGGATAAAATAAACCATACCTGCCCTCTTCTCCTCCTTCCTACCTACTCAGCATTGACTGGTGACAGCAAGGGGAAAAAAGGGGAAAGGCAGTGTGTAAAAAAAAGTGAAAGAAAATGGATAGTAACTGGGTGAGTATAACCTTGTAACAAGCCCTCACTGCACTCTGGAGCTTCTCCCCAAAACGCAGACCAAGGCATCACCTTATTCCAGGTTTTGACAACTTAAAGTAGATGTAGCAAGTAAACCTGCCTGAAGGAAAGTCCGCCACAGCCTCTGTTCCACGACATGCAGGCATCAGCTAGGAGTGTAAGGGTAAATCAGGAAAGCAGAGTAAAGATGGCCAGGCAAATTAGCCTTTACACAGGCTGGTTTCCACGCTGGGAACAGGGATCATGATGATACTACTCACTCTGGTGTAGAGCAAAGGGAGGTTCATTTGCACAACATCTGCATCTTTAGTGGGAGAATGACAAGACGTGGCACAAATGACCAGCTAATTTTTCTAGAGAGGAGAAAGAAACATCATTTTTCCTACCCCAAACAGCAATGAGGAAGTAGAAAGCTCCCTCACTGTGCCTCTGTCAGTCTTGATTTCAGCAGCTTGGTATAGATAGACCTGGTGTAAATATCAGGACAGAAAACAGCTTACTCCCAAACCCTGGCTGCCTCTGCTGGGCTGACAAGAACGAACCCTATCTATATCCATGCTGCTCTCAGGCCAGGCTGTACCATGGGTATCAGTGCTGATATGTCACTCTATGGAGCTGGCAGCCGTTTGCCCACAGTCTTATTCCCACTAGCAGTGCGTGTGAGCACCTAACACATAGAAACCAAGCACTGATGGCCTGTGGCCATTCTTGCTCCTTCAGGCAATAACTCTTGTCTTCTTGCCTTTGCTACACACAGCACCGGGCTCAGAAATCTCCCCCTGGGCAGCACAGGCACTGTGAAAGATGTTTCAACCAGCACTGCCACGCACCAATTGAGCCTTCCGTCTCCTGCATGGTGATCAGCTGCCGCTTGCGCTGCGGGGCCACCTTCCACATGTGCAAGCAGGAGGAGCACCAATTGCTCTGTCCCTTAGAGCAGGTGTCCTGCCTCAACTCAGCCTACGGCTGCCCTTTTTCCATGGCCCGCTTTAAGCTGGCGAAGCACCTCCAGGTCTGTCCAGCCAGCATTGTCTGCTGCTCGATGGAGTGGAATCGCTGGCCAAACGTGGATTCAGACACAACGCTCCACAAGAACATTATGAAGGAGACCTTGAGCGAAGAGTGTCTGGACACAGCCTTGGCACTCAGAGACCAGAAGATACTTTTCAGGACTTTGAAAATAGCCAACTTGTTTCCAGAGTGGCGGAAAATGGATGAACTGGAAGAGCTAATGGATGAAGCCACGGGTGGGGAAGAAGGCGCTGTGGGAGGAGTAGCCTGTGGTTCCCAAGAGGGCAGTGACCAGTTGCCTGAGCTCAGCCAACGTGAACGTGAGGATTTGGCAAAGGACAAAGAGGGAATGGATCTGGGGAGTTACAAAATCTGGGAGAACATTTTCAGCAAAGAGCTCCAGGCTTGCAAGGTAACAGGCTCAGAAGCCAGTGGAGAACAAAAGACAGAGGAGGCTTCCAAGAAAACAGGGTCAGCCCCTCATGCTGCCAGCTCCACAGAGAAGGCAAAGGAAGTACGTAACGGTGCTGATGAGGCAAAAGACCAAAAGCCTGAACAAGTAATAACAAATAGAGAAATGACAGGACTGGCTCCCTGGCAAGAAGGGGTCCTGGAGAGGCTGAAGAAGGAAGTTGGTGTAGGTGATTACAACATGTATCTGGTACATCACGGGGGAATGCTCATCCGCTTTGGCCAGCTAGCTGCTTGCACACCCAAAGAAAAAGACTTTGTCTATGGGAACTTGGAAGCTCAGGAGGTGAAGACTGTCTACACCTTCAAAGTGCCAGTTAGTTACTGTGGCAAAAGAGCACGACTAGGAGATGCACTGGGCCACAAAATGCCAACTTCAGACAAGTCGGTGGATACCTCAGAATTGGGAATAAACATAGAAGAACTACCTAAGGCAAATATAGTTGAAGCCACACTGCTGTGTGCGCTGGAAAAAGAGCTGAAAGGCCATGAGATCTCCGAAGCAAGGGGTATCGATGGACTCTTTGTGGATTTCGCAACACAAACATACAGCTTTCCTCTGGAGCCCTTCTCCTCCAATGCTGTTCTAGCTGATGTTCTGGATGAAGAAAGCCCACCGGAACTTCACGTGGAGCTCTTCACTGAAAGTGTAACCAGAAGGCACAACAAAAGCAGTTCAGCTTTCACATTCACTTGCAGTCATTTCTTCAGGAGGGATGAGTTCCCATCCCACTTCAAGAATGTGCACGCTGATATCCAGTCATGTCTGGATGGATGGTTCCAGCATCGCTGCCCTCTGGCCTACTTGGGATGTACTTTTGTTCAAAATCCCTTCCGCCCTGATGGACTTAAGGCCAAGGTTATATTCAGCAAGCTTCTCAAGACATTTGCTATTAAGCCAGAGGTGGACACCCTCCTTGCTGAATCAGGGAAGTGCAATTCCACAGTGGCTAAGCAAGGGAGAAACAAGGACTCACTGAGCAGCCTCCCAGTGGAAGTGCTCAAGTACATTGCTGGGTTCCTGGACAGTTTCAGTTTATCTCAGCTATCGCAAGTGTCAGTGCTGATGAGGGACATCTGTGCCACTCTTCTTCAAGAGAGGGGAATGGTCCTGCTGGTCTGGGAGAAAAAAAGATATTCCCATGGCGGTACTTCGTGGAAAGCTCGCAAAAAGGCAAGTGACTGGGACACTAGGAAAAAGACAGCCATGGGTTTTCTCCAGATAAAACACAAGCATAGCAAGGAATGCTGCATATAAGCATGCAGATATGGGGAAGGTTCATGAAGTTGTGAATCTGCAGCACAATGTGTCAGGGGGGTCAGGGCTGTAAAATACAGTGCATCTAGCAAAGGAAGGAAGGTGTAAATGGATATCATCTGAGTAGCTGAAAGTCCACCCAAGCTTGTCTTATAACCTGTTCGCATGTGAACTGTTTTGAGGCACTAGGAACCGAGAATTCCTGATATTTAAAGGTTACACATGGGATTTTGAAGAACTTGAGGTTCATACTTTTTGTTGTTGTTCTTTACAAGCTGATCTAGTGTATGTTAAAACTAAAATGTGCTTCGGAATGCCAAAGGGGTAAAGAATAAGGAGCCATGGCTGTGAAAGGAGGTTGGGTGTTCACATCAACCCCCAATGGCTTTCATGGTTAGTAGTTCACAGGATTGCCATGAGGGTCTGACTCCTTGGGTTGTGGGCACCTGAGGGAGCAGCGTGGGGATAGGAAGCTCCGTTCTGCAAAGCTGGTCTCCCACTGTTTGTAGTGGAAAATTGTCATCTCCGTTACTGGCTGTTTGGGTAGTCTCAATGAAATATGTAAACACAGCCCAGTTTAAGTCCTAGCCTAACAATAGTTATTACAGGTGGGGTTTTTTTTAGCTGATAGCCTTGCAGCTGCTCTAACATAAAACTGGTTGAAAGACATGAGAGACTCCAGCATGACCAAGCAGACAAGAGAGAGATCTTGGAACAAATAATTTAGATCCAAGGAAGACTCACAGAAATGATCTAAGGTCCTGGCTTTCAAGCAGATCCCTGAAGATCTCTATTTATTGATTTGTATCAAAGGGAAGCTTAGCAGTTTATGTCTCTTTATTAAGAGAAAGTACTCTTTATTAAGAGAAAAAAAATGAAGCATGGTGAATTCAAAATTTGCGTAACAAAGTTTGGTGGCTGCAAGTTGAATTACCCCAATCTAGAACAGGAATTAGCCACTGAAATAATTGACTGGAGGATGTGGCTTTCTTCAGTAAAAGGCATAAATTCTGGCTGAGCAATCAAATATCAGTTAACTTCAGTTACTGAAGTGCAATTTCAAACCAGCAGCCTTGAATTAAGGACTGTTTAACCCCTTTCATGTTAGCTCTCTGTACTGACCACACTGGGATCATGTTTCCCATGCACAGACTGCTTGAAAACATTCTGTTTGTAATTGGCCTGAATTTCTTGACTACATAATAGCTATGAATAACTATTTAGGATGAGGACAGGATCAGGTAATCTTAAGTGTAGCACACGCACATACTGCCGTTCTTCCACAGGAAGAAATATTTTTTAGAGAGAAGAAAGCTACTATGACTTTAAAAATTCATTTGATTTAATGGTGTACAGCAAATATTAAAGTCACTTAGTCACAGTCTCATCACTACATGCTAGTGTATCACTAAACAATAGATGGTATCACTGCAAACAAAATAATGCCGTTTTAACTGGACTTTTCTATTTTTTACAAGCTTGTGTCTCCTCCAGGAATAACCCAAACCTTAGATTTCCCTGGCTTGTTCTGGGGTGGGGTGAATAACAACGGGGTTGTAATGCTCATTACTTTGAAGTTACTGACAGATGCTTTTGAAGGTCTTTATGAAGTCAGGTTCTTTGAGATACGTATCACACAAGCATGCTCTAGTCACTCTGCTTTATAAACATCTTGAATGTACCTATAAACATCTTGGGTGCACCTATAAACATCTTGGGTCACACCATACCTGTGATGGAGTTTTCTGTAGAGGTGCAGTGTTCAGGTGTCCTGGATTTCCCCATGCCCCACACTGGATTGGCACCAAAAATTGTAGAACGATACTTTCCTGTTAAAAATGGCAGGTGGTGACTAACGCAGCAAAACCATCAAATACGAGGTACGTAACAAGACAGACCACATTTTTACTTGTTATGCCAGCCCTGCACAATCAGATGTTCACTAGGCTGTCCAGTACAAGTAATGTACACCTACTATAAGCACACATAGATTTTTAAAATCCTCTTCTATTTTTAGTAACATTCCCATTTCCTCTCCCTGATATTTCTCCCCTTTCCTGCATTAGGTCTGGCAGTTCAGCAGCCTGTTCTCTAGAGTTAACAAGTGGCAGCGCAATGATGTCGCATGCATGTCGGAGCACTTGAAGAATTGTCCCTTCTACCAAGTGGAGCGCAAGACGGACCCTGTGCTGCTGACAGGCATGTGTGAATCTCGAGAAAACACACAAAAGACTTTGGTTTCTACTTTCAAGCGCAGATTCTGAACAACCTGCTTCCCCTCTGCCATGTTCCTTTCAGGGCTCTTTAAAACAAGATTTGGGAATTTGGGTGTAAAGATTGTTGCTTCCAACCTCTCCTTCGGATGTACAAAACTGGCTTCTCCCCAGCTGCGATTGGAACATCCTGCATCTCTTTTTTTTCCTACATTAATTTAATGGTTAAAACTTCATTCACTGCTCACTGATATCACGTGCTTTTTGTTTATGTTTCTGTTCCTTGCTTAATACAGCATCTCAAAGAAAGCAATAAGGATCTTGTTCAAAATAGCATCTTTGCAACCTTGAAGGTAAGCCACCACTCCTGTACTGTGTTCCTGAGAGAAGCAAGAGCAGTTAGTGTACCTAGCTCAACTAGGTCTGAAACACCTTTGTTTTAGCTGGAAAGCCAAGTTCTGGGAGCACAAGCAGATGCTCTGCTGCCCAGCAGTCCTAGAGATTGCTAAATTCTTCTGAGATGTGAGCAAAAGAAAAGGAGCCTCCAAAGTCAAGCAAATTAATTAGGACTCAGGAATGCACTGCACAGCCACAGACCACGGTTTAGGGCCCCAATTCAGGCAAAGGTGCCTAGCTAGCACAGCATTTGAGCACAAGTCTAAAGCTGAGCTCATGGCAACATTCAAACCAAAGCAAACAAACTTGCTCCTTGTTAGAAGTAAACAAGTAGCAAACAGTTTTGGGGGCTCAATTGACTTTTTTTATTTTTCAGTTAATAACTTCCTCAGTTTTATTTAAAAATCCATTAAAGCCATCAAAGAATATTTGAAGTCCTTTTTGGAATGCCTTTCCTACTCAGTTTTGCAATTGTAAATTGCAAGTTGCAATTGTAAGCAACTGTAAACAATATGTCAAAGAAAAAAAAAAATTTCTGTAAAAGAAAAGGCATTCAGCAACCTATTCAGTAATGTTATGGATAATGTTTGCCTCAGTTAAATGGGATGGAGCATAAGGATTTTTTCTTTTTTTACAGAGCAGAGAGTGATTAGGAAATGGTCTACTTTTTTAATAAACACATACATTTAAAAGCAGAATGTGCTTTTTGAGGCAACAGGTGAGAGAGAGAGCAGGCATGTCACCAAAAGTGTCTGTCTTATCCCACCCATTTCAGAGGCACTAGTTAGAAATGCCATAGTGGTGGTGGTGGGTGGGATTCCTCTGAAACGGCCATAAACCACTTTGATAGCTTACAGCTGCTGCACAGCCACAGTGGTGCTGACTCACACCCCTTTCTTTTTTAAGCTCCTAGCCAGAAATGTGAGCTCAGTACATGAGGTCTGGCTTTCATCTCCCTGTCTCCGGCAGGAGGACCGCGCTGGAAGCTGGGACATCTGCTGGCCTGGACCACTGCTCTCCTCACCGCGTCCAGCCAGGTGAAAACTGGCCCAAGTGGATGGATGCACACCACACTTGCCATCCCTGGTCTCAGTGCAGGTCTGGGATGAGGCAGGCTATGCACGAAGCAGCCCTCTCTTACTGATGCTGATGAACCTGAGCTGAGCGCTTGGTAGTCAAAGGCATGAATCCCATGGGGATGAGTGCAGCTCATCCTTGTTTACACTTGTGGCTTAAGTGGTCCCTGTGAGATTTTTAACCATATGAGGATGTTTTTCTTCTCCAGACATATTCCCTCAGGAGCTATCATCCCAGCTGTGGGGACAGTGGAGCGGTCCCAGGAGCAGCAGCAGTTGTTTTGTTTTTTTTTTTTAATGCTATTCTGTTTTCTGTCCCTAGAGATCCTTTCTGGGAAGTCTCATAATTATACATGTGAAAAATACAAATACATGTGAGAATGAACTTGTCTGTGCAGGTGTCCCGCGGAAAACACAACTAGCATCCCAGTTAAGTGCAGAAGAAACTGAAGCAAATTAACCCAGGGAACCTAAGCTGCGTCAGGAGCAGTTAAAGCTGGATGCTCTGATTCTTCATGCTGTGGCTTAAGCCATACTGTTTTACGCAGGGAAGTTGAGAGAAGTGAGAACATACAGTCAGACTTCCTAGACTGGCCTCTGCATCAGGGCCTGATCTTTCGTATATCATGTATCTGATTTTGAAAGATGCTAAGCTGCAGCAGGATGTGTAGCAGCTGCACATGCATGTGCCAGTATCTGTTCTGGGTACCTAAAAATGGAGGCACTCAAAATTATGGACAATTTGGAGAGGATAAAAAAAAAAAAAGATCTATGTATGATGCAGTCTTGGAGTAAGGCAGTGTTGAAGGCTGGTATATGAGACCGTGAAAAAGTTAGTTCAATCTGTAAACTGTCTCTCACCTGATCAGCCACCTAGCTGCTGTAAACTTCTGTAGCTGCCCTGAAGTTGTGGTTTATGTTAGGTATGAATCGGGCTCATTTTACCTTTAGTGCCAGTGTCACCAGCAGTGCTGCTGTTCCGCTTCTGGCCTCCTTCTGTCAATGCAAGAGGATTGTGTTCTTGTATCTCCTTGCTCCTGGAGATTGCATGACTTCAGTTCTAGCCTTATTACCAGTGATCCTGCTTCTTCCCTGTGCAGGAAGTGCCAGAATCGGGCTATAGGGAGGATGCTGCCTTTGCAAATGTGGTGGTTCGGGGTGCAGGTCAGAGATAGGAATGTCGCAGCCTCTGCCTCTTGGGATCAGCCAAGGTGTACATACAACATCTAGGAGACGGGTTCATTTTCCTTCTGGTACTGCTATAGAGTCCACTGCGGAGACACAGGCTGTTAATTCACAGAGAAAGAAAGAGACAAATTTGCACCCATGAATATAACCATAAATTTGGTTAAGTAAATCTCAGCATATAGAGTAGAAGCTGAAAATCCACAGTCATTTTCAGGTTAGTCTGGTTAACCTGACCCTGGAAGGGGGAAAGCTGTACAGAAAAGTGGAGATCATCCGCATACCGGTGCATACACACCTGGCAATGTCAGCCAGTAGCCCCTACTTACTTTGTCTCACATTTAACAATAGCGGAGAGCTGTGGGCTGGTGTCGGATGCAGTTGAATTAATCAGAGGATGTATGCTGAGCTAGTTCAATGTTCGTGGTCCTGCTCACTAGCAAAGTCAGCGGAAGCATTGGGGAGCTGCAAGGAACTAAATTTGCCTCCCCTGTTTATCTTGGTGAGCACAATGCCAGTTTAGTTAAAAGGTGAGAGGCTTTGGTTTGGGTTCAGCAAGCCCTTCAGGCTCCTGACTTTAGTTTAAGTGTATAACTTGACCAATGGAAACCTAAAATAAACAAGGAAACTTCCCCATTAGAAAGTTAGGCTTCTGAACAGCATTTAGGAGCCAAAACACTTCCTGAATTTCAGCTCAAGGGATTTGGTTAGAGGAAACTGGGCATTTTTCAAAACAGGTCTTCTGCTGAGGTGGGTTCTGAACTGGAAAAAAGGACCCAAGCCCAGCAGAGCACTGAGGTTGCTCTCAGTCCAGATGACACATTCCAGAGCTTCATGGCTTTGATCATCCTGTTTGTGCTGCTCACGTGTCTCATGAAGGGCAAGACCAATGCTCCGCACACTTCAGGCTGATGTGTTTTGCAGTGTCTCTGCTTGGTGGAAGAACGGGAACAGAGATGATGGCATTGAGGAAATCAGAGAGGTCAGAGCAGGGCAAAAAGGCTCAGGACAAGAGAGCAGAAACACAGGAAACAGGAAAGGTAATGGGTTTGGATAGAGGAGACCTGCCTCATTGTGTGTGTCATGAGGAGAAGCAAGCGGAGAAAGGTGAAAGGGAAAAGGAATGAAGGGAAGTGGGATGTGGAAGAGGTGATGCAGCTGCAACTTATTTAGAAGGAAATGGTTCAATTCAATAGACACTAGGAGCATAGGAGTGATGTTGAGGAGAACAGAAACATAAGGGTAATGGAGACTATTTTATTTGGTTTCTGCTGACAAAGTAAGATATCTGAATAAGCCTGGTGAACTCAGTGAAATGCAGAGTCTGTTTGGAACTGTAATTTATACAGTGGACTTCACTCTGTGGCACAGCCACTGTTCTGGGTTAGAGTATTCAGCCAGCTGGTTGTTGAAACACGAGCTGAGAGGCCATGGTAAAACCACAAAGAGTCACAAACTTTTATGTTCCTGTATGCTCATCATCTGCTGCCAACAACAGACTTTCTGGATAAATGCTTCTCCTTGAGGAAGGGGCTGGAAATTCCCAATCAGTGTTATACAGTGACGTAGGGCAGATGATAATTCTTAAGGGATGAAAGAGCAACTCGCCTACTGACATGTATCGTAAATCTGGATTGGAGGGAAAAATTACTTGCCAGGTCTCCAACTCCCAAAACTGAGTGAAAACAGATAAGGTGTTTATCTGAACAGTGTTTGTCATTTTGAAAAACTCTATAACTCCTTGTTGCTTTCTTAAGAATAAAAATTATTATGGTTTAAAAAACTCTTCAAAATCCAAGTGTTAGCTTGTTTTCTTAGTTTCATCACATTCATGATTGCTTTGCTTTCAAATCAGATGTGGTAGTTCCTGTACCCTCATATTTATTATGCTCCTTTCCTCTGTTCCATTCTTCACTATAATTTTCCCTGTTGAAGACTATTATTTGTATTTATTTATATTTATTGTATATTATTTAATTTTAACAATCATTTTTATATTAGACCCTGTCCTCTTTGCATAGCCACTTTCTCATTTCTGGTTCAGTTATTTACTTATATGAAAAACTTTCTCTTCTTTTTAAAAGTCCATCTTCCAGATTGACATGACATTATATTTACAAACATTTGAAGGAGAGTTTTCTCTGCCGATCTCTCTCCTTACTCTTCGTCTACTTTTAATAACCTTGTGGCTGTTCATCCAGGTAGCTGCAGAGGGAAATTTTTTTGTTTGTTTGTTTACTTGGGGTGCAAGTTCCACAGCTACAATGCATCTCTCTCAGAAATTCTGGGCATCTTTTACATCCAGTTTCTTACTGCTACAGTCCACATTAAAGAGACTTCTTAATTCCTTGGGTTTTAATTTCTTTTGAAACAAAACCTGAATGTACAGTACAGGCCTATTCTTATTTAGCTTCCCACTTAGTTTATATTTAAGGAAACTCTGATCACACACTCCAAATTTGTTGTTGATGACCACCTGCTCTATTACTTAATTGCTATTTACAACTAACGAATCTTTTGTAGGTTCAGTGATGGTTTTGTGAAGGAATTTGTCATCTGTCATACTGAGAATTATAGGCCTAAGGCCCACTATGATAATGAGAGATCATTCTCTGATTTGTAACTGAAGTTAGTTTCCCCATGGCAACATAGTTCTTACTGAGATTTATCTCTTTTAATATTAGCTCTCTCCCTACATATCCAGTTACGAACTTGAGTGATTCACAGCTGACTTTCTGCACCAGAGAAAATGCTTCTTTTAACTGAGTTTCATCTAAACAACCTATAACATCATTCATGTGATGCTAATGAACTATTTCTACCTTCCTTTTTATCAGTCCTGAACAGCAGAATATTTTAACACCAGGGATGCCTGTTATTCTACCACATTTCTGTTACTTGCATGATAACCAGTTTACCCCCCATATTAGTTGCTCATATTTCTTTCCTACCAATGTCTGGAAGACATATACAAAAATAATGGAACCAACGTCTTCTCAACAGCAGCAAGTGATATAACACGGGACAACGGCAACAAGCTGAAGCTTGGGAGGGTCAGCCTGAATTTCAGGAACAATTTTCTTATCGGAAAGGTAATGCAGCACTGGAACAGGTACCCAGAAAGGTGGCAGTATCTCCACCCTTGGAGGGTTTACAGACTGGGTTAGACAAAATCATGGTAACCTGACTGAGCCAGCAGTTGGATCAGAGACCTCCAGAGGTCTCCTCCCACCATCACTTCTCTGATTCCACAGCATCGCCTGAGATTCCCGGTACTACCCAGGCATCTGCCTTCCTGGCCCTACCCACTCCCCTCAGCTGAACAGCCCTTTGGTTACCGCTACCGTCTGCTGTTGCTTCTCTTGTCACAATTAGTATATTCTTTCCCCTTGTTGTCTTGGCCTCTGCCCATTGATACCTCCTTATCTGTCATCACGTAGTTATTTAACTGCTTTTCATCTCCTTGTGTACGAAACAGATACACAGCCCTCTCCCAGCAGTTGCAGCATCACTGAACACAATACCTGCACGGTGAAGTTCTGTTTACTAGCTAGCTTAGTAAGTTGCACAACTTTTTACCAGAGCTGTTTAGTTTTAGGCAGGCTGATCCAGCATGCGATGGATTGCAGCTCTGGAGAATGGAAGAGATTCCCAGCCTTAAGAGCTGTCTGGAAGGATTTGATTAGCGAATAGCTTACTGATGTGTTTGAACCTCTCTGCAGGCAGTGACTCACAACCTGTTTCACAGCCACAGCACAGGCTGCAGACCTCCCCCAGCTCCTCTGCATAAATAGCTAATGGGCCAATCTGCTGAAATGCAGTTTTGGCCCTGCTAGAGCAGGCAGAGAAACAAATCCCAGAAAGGAGCCTTGCCTTAGCAGATACCACTGCTGGATTTGCCTGGGGTGAAGGAGTTGCGCAGATGCTTGTGCTCTGCTTCGTCGGCTGACAGGAATATGTGGGTGCCCTCTGAGAGCACAAATAATGCTGGATAATAACATGTAGGGGCAGAGGAGCAGAGATGAGCGCATCTCAGATTGAAGGGGGATGCAAGGACTTACAGGGTGTGCTGGTAGGTGTGTGATATTACCCTGGTGAGGCAGTGGGAGAACTAGTCAGAGCGGCGGGCCATGTCTGACAGCTCAGGGCTCCTAAG
>NW_010113707.1:0-838 GCF_000699245.1 Pterocles gutturalis | reverse complement strand
CAGGAAGAATTAATATTCTTAGTGAGGTTTCTCCAAGAAAGACTGAAGTGATGGGTGAGGATGGGATTGGGATGCAAGGGGTAAATCTGTATCAATAACCCGTATCTGGCCAGCACAAGGTGCTTCTTGGGCTGGGTGTCGGGAAGTTATACTGGAAAAGCTGTGGCTGGGGGTTATAATGGTTTCCTGCAGGTATGTATATATGATTATAGCAGGCACAGCAAGGGTGAGCTGTGTTACTGCAGGTCTAGTGAGACTGTGAAAAGAGGAATGGACCAGCAGAGAAGCAGCCATTTTCTATCTGTGTGCCTGAAAAGCAAGGAAAAAGGCAGTAGTTAAAATACCATCAGAGCTCATCATCAGAGCTTGGTTTTTTTTCTGCGATGTTTTTTCCCACAAAGCCAGGGCTGACTTTGCAGCTAGTGGTGGCACCACACACCGCTGGGCTCAGGGGCTGGCTCACACTGCTGCAGAGCAACCTGCTTCTTTGCAGTTAAAGGTTTTGCAGGCGGAAGAAAAAAAAAAACCAAAACAAACAAAAAACCCCACAAAAGCTCTCACAAAGCTAAAGTCTTCTGAAAAGCAAGGGGACAGAGATGTGGCTGCTTTCAGAGGCTGCTCAGCGGATCTGGAGCAGATGAGCTCGCACGCAGAAATGTGCTGGGAAAGGCCAATATAACATTGACCTAAAGAGGGACCCAGCAAAAGCAGCCCAGAAGCAGGTTCGGGGGTGCTCCTCGATCCCAGCTGATCGCGCCCCGCTTCCCTGCTGGCGTGGCAAAGCAAGAGTTAACGGCTTTGCGGCGCGGGGGTTTTTTTGCCCTTCTGCTTTGGCAGA
>NW_010113706.1:18522-18763 GCF_000699245.1 Pterocles gutturalis | reverse complement strand
TCCCCGCGGCACGCTCTCCCAGCTCCGGTGATTGCCGGCGCAGCGCGCTCCGGGATTCCTGGGATGCCGCGTTCAGCCAGTTAACCACAAAAATTTCCAGTTTTAACTATGGGTCTGTTTGAGGTAGATTTAAATGGAGTCATTTAGAAGGCAAATGAAAGACTTAAGTAAAACACTTCAAGCTGCTGCAGGCTTCAAGTGCAGAGGCAAAGAGGGTTCTGAGCGCTGGGTTTGAGCGTGA
>NW_010113706.1:13438-18402 GCF_000699245.1 Pterocles gutturalis | reverse complement strand
CAAATCCGTGCGGCTCAGGAGAGAGGGATGGGGAGATCAGAGGTGTTGAACGTAACGGCTCTCGGAGCCCTCAGGATGTCCTGATGAGGTATTAGAGGAAGTCATTCAGGAAGAAAGGGACAAATATCCACCTCCGGAGCCCGGCTGGCCGTGGGGCCGGCTGCATCCGTGCGGGATGAGCCGCGGTGGCCACACCGCCGGCCGCGGCACACAGCAGAGGGGCCGTTCGGTGTTTGCTCAGAGCGAATGGAAACGAGAAGTGCTGCTGTGTGTTTGGGAAAGCGTTGGTATCTTTTTTTTTTCCTTGCTAGGGGTAGTGAGGAGTAAATGAGAAATCATCTTCTGTCTTCCCGGATTTGTATTTTTTTGGGTTGTGTAATGAGTCAGCTCTAATGGAGAAGTCCCGTGGCATTAAACAGGAGATAAAATCAATATGGGTCCATAGAAATATAATTGCGTTTTGTAGAGATTGCTCTTAAAAACCTATAAGGTGTAAAAGAAAATACAGCCTTATTGTAGTTTCTGAGCCATCATGCACCGGGGGTGTAACTATCCATTAAGTTCTGCAGGATGGATCAAAAAATCCATAAGGAGGTTTTAATTCTCCATTAAATCCTATGGACGAGCTGGAACAGAACCGTATTCGTTTTCCCCGAGACAACGCTTCTTCCCCCCATTACTCTGTAATAAGCTCCGCAGACAGCAGCTGTATTTACACGTGCAGGTTTTTATGAAAGTTTTCCAAAGTCCCAATGGCTAAGTGATGCTTTATTTAAATGAACTTGTTTAACTCATATTTTCCTTTCCCCCCCCTCCCCTTTTTGTTTCTTTCTTAAATAGGATTTGGCTTCGTAACTTTTGAAAATGAAGACGTGGTGGAAAAAGTCTGTGAAATTCATTTCCACGAAATCAATAATAAAATGGTAAGTCGCTTCTGCTCCGCGGTGGCAGCGAGCTCTCCCCCTTTGTCACGGACACGGGGTGGTGGCCCTTTGGGACAGCCCTCCTGGGGAGGTGAATGGGGTGCTGGGGGAGGTGGCATGGGGACAGGCTGCTGAGCCCCTGCTCCTGTCCCTGCCAGGGTCTGTCCCCACACAAGGGTCCGTCCCCACACAAGGGTCCAGCCCCCCGCTCCTGGTGCTGCGGTGCCGTTGCTGCTGGACCCCATCCCCCCGGGAAGCCGTGGCTCTCTGCCATCAAGCCGCAATCATTTTCCAGCCCAACCCCGGAGCCAGACCTGGTGAAGTTTCTCCTATGTGACAGTCAGGTCCCAGGCTGCGGGTTGCCCTGTCAGTAAAGCCACTGAGCCAGATGAAGAAGGGCATTTGTATTTCAATCGATGCAGTAACTTTGATATTTTCAGCTAAAATATTCTTTCTCCCTTTGTCAAGACACCCTTCGCTTCTCAAATGCGGATTCAGATATGCATTGTATATTGGTCTGATGCGTGTTCACAGACTTTAAATTCAATAATAGAGCTTTTAGTGGGGATAAGATCAAAGCAATCTCCTTGGCATATGCTGGAGGCCTGATTCAATATTTGACTTGCTAATTTTTCCCAGGGCACTGAAATAATATCCTTCATATTGTTCCTCACTGCAATACGCACCTGAAATAAAAGCCGGGGTCCCCTTGGCAGGCGGAGCGGTGGGATGGCGGGGCAGTGCCCCGTGCCCCAGGGAACCTCTGGCTCCATCTCCGGTGGGTGCCGGGGGCTTTGCCTCTGCCCCGTCCCAGCATCTCGCTGCGTCCCCAGCCCCGACCTGCCTCGGGGGTCCCCTGCCTGCCCCCAGCCTGAGATACGGGTGGGTTGTGGCTCGTTCCCCTGTATAGTTAGTAAATGCTGATTAATCTGCCATAAAACAAAAGAAAAAGAATGAATACCAAGTACCCCCACCCCAGCACCCAGACGACAGACCCAGCAACAAATTAGAAACACTTGGGGTGGAAATTTAGGTAAGAATTGTCGGGGAATTCCTACAGTGCTGTCCTCCAGGATTTTCCTGTGGCTTAATCGCGTGTGGGTGCGTGTTGTGCCATCCTCCATGGATCAGTTACTCCACACGAGAGGTTTTGCTCTGGAGCAAGGCTCAGCCGTCGCCGGTGCGGATCAGCGCTGCCCGGGATGGCCCCGGGGAGGTGGGTGGAAGGAGCAGCAGGGAGGTGGTGTGTCCCGGCAAAACCGGCACCGGCAGCAGGGCCGAGCGCGTTGCTTGGTGCTTCCTGGCGGGATCTGCTCCCCTGCTCTGGAAAAGTCTCCCCCAGCTGTTTGCAGACCCTTGGTAGGTGGGGAGCGGTGGGAAAGCTGTTGGGAGGAATTTTTCCCAGGTGAAAGGCTGCAGGAGAAGGTAACAGCAGGGCAGGGAAGGGGACAGGAGGAACATCCTAAAGAGCAAAACTAACAGTGCAGGCTGGTGGTGTTTTGTCTTTGGGGATGATTAAAATATTTTCTTCCCAGCACTCCGTGCCCGCTGGGTGCACGATGCGGGTGCCACGAGGCTTTGAGCGTTCTCTGCTTGTCACTGCTCTGCAGCACTAATTGTAAAATCAGCCCACGAGGGAGGCAATGAGACATGAGCCTGTCTTGGGGCTGACTCATCGCGTTGCCCATGCGTCTGCGGATGAATTCCCCGTCCCGTGCAGGGGCAGGAGAGCTCGCACACGCGTGCTGGTGGCGATGGCCGGAGGGGACGCACAGCTGGCTGGGGGTCAGCGTTGGGCACCCAGGTCCTTTCCCCAGCATCCTGGGAGACTGGCCACTCCTGCTGCATTTTTAACGTGTCCCCCCGTAGCATCGAGCGGCAGACGGGTTCTCGCAGCCCCAGCTCGGGACGATGGCTTTGCAGCCGCTCAGTGACCCAGGGCAGGGACACCCTGTCCCTGTCCCCATCCCCGGGCTGCTCAGCTGGAGCATCCGCAGCTCCGTGGGCACCGACTCGCCCTGAGCTCGCGCTTTCTCATCTCCTGGATGCTGTCATTCCCCAAAATTCGGGGGCAAGCAGAGGGTAGCGGGGCTGCTGTTGTTCACCAGCCTATTCCTAGCTCCCGTCTCCCTGGCAGGCTGTTTTTATCCCACCCGTTCTGCTGCTGTTGCCATCTGTAAAGCTTAGAATGTCAAATGTAATATTAAACGAGCAGTGAGAAAGTGAAAAGAAAATGCCAGTGAGGTATTTAATAAATGAAACTTGGAATTTACGTGGGAGGGCAAAGATGCTCTCCAGTTGTTGCGGGGGGAACAATTAAACCCATACAAGCTGTCCCTGGGATATTGCTGCTTTGACACAAGCCGGCTGCAAAGAGGAACCTGGTGTCCTGAGGGGGTGCAAGGTGGCTGGGAAGGAAGTGTGATGGGGTGATTTATTTCCCTGTGGATCCCGCTGTGCAGGACGCTGCAGACCGCTGGCGGGTCGGGTGCGTTCCTGGTGCGTTGTCGTTCCTCGCGGCAGCTCACGAGCTGTGCCGTGACCCCCCCGTGCCAGGCTCTCGGGGGTGCCCGGGCTCTCCAGCCGCCAAGGACAGGTACAGGGAGCTGCCCAGCGCTGGGGGTTATCGGGGGTTTTGGGAACAAACTGAATTGCTGGATCACAAGAAACGCTGGCGGAGTCCTCTGCTCTGGAGCAGCGCGAGGTTTGGCTTGCCGTGGCACGGCCGCCGCGGCGTCCCCCAGGTGATGGCATCTCAGCTGGGAATGCGACGGTGCTGGCGAGACAAAGGTGCCTTGTCTTCGGCTGGTAAAATGGGGGTTTGTGCATTGTGAGTGTGTGCACGTTCTGCTTTCCTCCAAACATCCCTGGGAAGCTGTTGGCCCTGGGGTTTTGGGGCTTTTTTCGCGAGCTGCCGGCGCGGTTTGTGTGCCGGGTATAAGGGGCTTTTCACTCCCCACCTCAGCCCTCCGGGGTTCAAGCGGCTGTGACTGCTCGGCTTGACCCAAGAGTACCCCAGTGTAACGTGAATTCTCCAAACTAGACTAAACAAAAATAGTGAATTTTCGTTTCCCTGCCTTTTTTTTTTTTTTTTTTTGCCTTAGAGTTAAAACTTTCTTTGTTAGGCTGCTGAAAGTGAAGCACATCCCTCATGCAGGGGAGGTGGAAAAAAATCTGGAAATTATTAAGATGTACAGAAATGCTGAACTGAGAGTTTGTGCAAGATCCAGATTTATGTACCGAGGACCCGTGTCGGGCGGGCTCCTGGGGGGGATTCGTTTTGGAGCTGAGCGTTGCCTCGTAAACCCAGCCCCAGCCCCTCCTGGAGACATCCCGGCACACGTCCCGGTGCCTCCGGGGTTTTACCCTCACGGTGACAGTGGCTGTGGGATGGTTGTGGCCATCTCCGTCCCCCTCCCTGGGAAGAAGAGGGCTGGCTTCTTGCAGAAAGCAGCCTGGCCCCTTTTTTTCTCCTTTTTCTGCCTCCATGGACAGAGAGGCGCCGTGCGAGCCCACCGCTGCTCCGCGGACGTGGTGCTGCACCTCCTGTTGCTGCGTTTTCCCCGTTTGCTGAAGGAGGAGTGTGAAAATCCCCGGGGTCCCACAGCCCTTCCCGAGGGGTGGCAGAGGGGGACGGGGCTCCTGGTCCCGTATCCTGCCCGTCCTCCCTCCCTGGGGAAAGACTCTCTGCTGGATAACGGAGGATATTTGTGCCCCCGATATGGGGTATATTTGTTCACAAAGGCTTAGAAATTATTTTTGTTTCCTACTGGTGACTTTTTCTTCTCCTTTAAATCCCAGTTAAAACCCCTTTGCAGCTCGCTGCCATTCCCTTTATATCCCCGTGTGCTGTGAAAATCGTGAATTACGGCAGTCTTTCCGAGAGCAGCAGTAGGCTGTTGTGTGGTTGCAAAAGCTAATTACGGGGTTATTGTTTCTAACGGTGCTAATCCAAACTTCATTTTCCTGTTAATTGTCCGTCGAGCCAGGCTAGATTGTTTTTCTCATCCCGCCTGTCTGCAGCGCCGGCGGCCCCGAGGG
>NW_010113706.1:5707-13407 GCF_000699245.1 Pterocles gutturalis | reverse complement strand
CGGCCGGGGGGTGTAACCAATGCCGCCGTGACATGTGGAGTGGTGACGAGCCCGAAAAACGCAGGTGGTGCCAAATGAAATGACACACTGGCGGTGCTCGCCCGCGGTCCTCTGGCTGGAGAAGGGAGATGGGCACACTCCTGTTCAATGCCCTTCAGATTCAAAATAAGCAAAGGACGAGGTGCAGAGGATACTGCGGAGCCGTCGTGCCGGCACCGGGGAGGGAGGCTGGTGCCACTGCTCGGCGTTGGGGCTCTCGGGGGTGATGGATGGGGATGGAGTGGGACAGCTGGCTTTTGGGGCTTCCTTGGGCACCTAGATTTTGGGGGGACACACAGCTCCATTAGGCTGAAACCCACCGCCAAGGCCCAGGCTGGACTGGGGAGCTCTGAAGGCTTCATCCCGCGGGGCAGCGATGGGGCTGGGCGCCGGGCACGGGTACCCTGGGATGTCCTTGTCCCCAGCCCCCCTCCGACGGCAGCACCGCAGTGTGTGGGTGGCTGCTCGAGGAATTCATGGATGGGAAGTTTTCTGTGTCCTTTTCTTTCTCTCTTTGTCTTAATCTCAGGATCTGGGAGCCCTGCGAGGCTCCATGGGGCTCTCCATCACACGCTCAGTGTCTGCCCCACGGGGAGAGTCCGGGGGTGTGCAGGGGACAGGGGTGGGAGGTTGGTGGCCCCGGCTGGAGGACACACACCGGTCCCCACCGTGGCCCTCGCTGGGCTGTTTCTCTCCAGGAGGACTTGCTGCCCTGACAGCGCTGAAGGGTACACGGGGGGAATTGCCGGCCCTGTTGTGGCTGTGCCTGAGTTTGGGGGTGTCCGGAGGGTGGGTCCCTCTCGTGCGCTGGCTCCTGCCCACCCATTTTCCCTGTTCCCCTTGCCCAGCAGTGGCTGGGCTGTGCACACACCGCTCCCTGCTCCAGCCATCCCCCATCCCTCTCTGTCCTTCTCCCACCTCCTCCTGCAAGGACCCCAACACTTCTCAGCAGAAAAGCAGCAAAAGTTGATCTCGGAAAGAATTTCACTCCAAACTTCCCAGGGTTGGGGCGGCTTGTTTGCAAGAAGCACGTGTTTTGGCAGCATCTGAGCAGCGCAGCTTCGGGAAGTGTTGCAAGCAGGCGAAGTAAATACAGCCAGTGGAAGTTTGCAGCAGAAAGGGGAGGAGTAGGTGGGTTTGTTTAAAATACTCCCATTACAGTCAGTTAACCTTTATGTTACCTAAATGAAAATTGTATAAACCTGAAATTTTCGCTGATGCGGTTGCCTAGGAACAGGCGGTGGGTTTTCATAAGACAATGAACACACAGTCACTGATTGGGCTGTTAGGCACCGAGACGTTCAGCCGTGTTATCCCACATCCCCGGGTCTGCCTGGGGCAGCCACCTGCCCGCTTGTGCTGGTGATGGAGGTGATGGAGGTGATGGGGCTGATGGGGGCGATGCAGGACACACAGCGATCCTACTGGGAACCAGCCCTCCCAGTCCACCGTGCCAGGCAGCCCCGTTCCCGAGCCCGTGCCCACGGACCAGCAGTGCCACGGCCGGGACGGGAGGTTTGAGGGCGGTGGGACAGCGAGTGGCCTTTAGCTCAGAGAATGGGCTAAGGTGCAGAGCTGTGGAAGTGGGGTGGGATAACTGGATAGCTCCAAATCGGCCGTAAGACCAGTGCCAAGGGGAGCATGGGCGCAGTCCATGCCAGAGCTAGAAAACGTGGAAAAGTGCTTTATTTCTCCCTTTTTCTATCCCAAAGGAGGCTGGGAAGCAGCCCCTGGGGGTGTCACTGGAGGTCCGATGGTGCTGGGGGTCTTGCTGCTGGCTGGGTGCTGGGGGGACCTCGCGGTGCGGCTCAAGGGGCATTTAGCAACTTGGAAAGGCAGCGGGAGTGACTGGGGGCGAATGGATGCAGACTGGGTGTTAATAGGGCTTCCAGGAATTTTCTGCTGGGTAGAAATATTGATTCTTTATTCCTATTTCAAAAGGAGCTTTTTGTACTGATTGCTGAGAATCATTTTCTGTTATCGATGCCATAGAGCTGAGCTGGAGAGCTCCCCCCATCCATCCCGTGCCCATGGGTCCCATCCAGAGGGAGCGCAGCCCAGGGTTTTCCTTTCGGGAACACAGCTACTCCTGAAATCAGCATTTCTGTCATCGTTCCCGGGGCGGGGGTTTGCTGTGTGTGTTTAAAGAGACATACTCGTTTGCTCTTTTAAATGCGTTGACGCTATTCTTAAAGTTCACCTTTGAGGGGGAGGCGGTGTGGGGGAGGCGAACGCTCAAAATACACCTCCCCCCGTAAGTAGCTCAGTTCTGCATTTGACATTTACATGGAATTCATTTGCATCTCATTTGTACATGTTTCTGCTCAATAGGTAGAATGTAAGAAAGCACAACCTAAAGAAGTGATGTTTCCACCAGGGACGAGAGGAAGGGCACGTGGATTGCCGTATACCATGGACGCGTTTATGCTGGGGATGGGCATGTTGGGTAAGTGCCGGAGCCCCCGCCCGTCCCCCGGAGTCCCGTCTCTTCTCCCCCATTTCCGAACGCTGAAGGCTCAGGGGTGAGCAAATCCCCACGGCCAAACTTCAGCAGGGGTGGAGTGGGGAAAACGGTCCTGTCTGTGGGAAATGATTAACTCCCCCCCCACCCTTCCTGGAATATAAAAATTTGCATTTAAATGGATGTTTTAAATAGCCTGTTTTACCCGCAAAAAATAGAATGATGAAAGATGCAGTGTGTTCATTCTGACTAAAAATGATCTCTCCCCTTTTTTTAGAGGAATTGAGTCACACATTATTCCCCTTCTTTTAAAGGTATCTTTGACAGTTCAGCATAGATAATTGAAAATCTTGCGGGTTCCTAAATGGCGTGCAAGATGGGGAAAGCAGGGGGATGCGTAACACTACAGGTCGCAGCAATAATTACAGGTTCCAAGGAGATGGAACGGTCTTTTAGTCCAGAGTATTGTGTCCAGAAAATACTAATTAAATGGGATAAATGATATTTAATGGCAAAATTCTATTTGTGCACGAGGTCTGTTTAGTTATAATTGGTTCTCATTTGTTTCTGCCTAAACAGTTCTTCTTTCCATATAACGTGACAGCCTCTTGATACTCTGTCCCCAGATTTTACTAAGCCGAAATGCTGCTAATCCATTGCCAATGTATTTTTATAAAACCCCGTGTATTTTCAACTTTCTGCTCCCTCTGTATCTCCGGGCTGTCCCTTGGTTGTCACCTGCTGTGTCCCTAGAGCGAGAGCGCATCTGGAGGGGTTCCCAGGCAGGACCGAGCCTTTCCTGGGCGAGCATCCCTGGCACATGGCCTCTCTGGATGCTTTGAATTTTCTGTCCTGGGTTTCAATGATCCTTGGAGCTGAGCCTGGAACGCTGGTGCTGGGCTGTCCTGGGCTGAGCCGAGCAGGTCCCCGGGTGACTGAGATGCTGGAGACCCCCAGGGCTCCCGGGGTTGGGTCAGGGGATTCGGTCCCTGGGAGTGCCAGGCTGTTACGCTGAGATGTCTGACTTCAGGCACCGCTTGATTTGATAGGGCAAATTTCCCTGCCATGTTTGCTTTATCTCTGAATTAATAGTACTTGTGTTGGTGTGGCTGGAGCGATCCATTTCTGGGATGTGTAATTCGGTTATTCCAGCTGCTCATCTGTTTTTCTGTCCCCGCACTCCACCACAACCTGCCCCACAGTGTTGGGAAATTACATTTTATGCTTAAAATATTTATCTTCTTCTAGTCAGCCTGCGATTTCATTACCTGTGTGTTCCCAGCTTGCTTGAGCACATGCACTTTTATTTCTGTTGTTTCTTTTCCTTTGCCGCTGGCGGTGCCGGAGGTTTCGGGTGGTGGCGGTGGTCCCTGCACCGTGCCGGCCAGTCCCGCGCTGATGCTGGTGGCAAGAGCTGGGGTCACCCCGGCTGGGCTGAGAGCCCCCGGGCAGCACCCCTCTGCTGCTCGCCGCGGGCAGCGTTGCCTAAACCCTTCTGCTTGCAGCCGGTCAAGGAGCGAACGGAGCTGGGGTCCACCCCTGTGACCTGAAGGGACAGCTCAGCCCTCCGGTGCAGCGTCAGGCATTGCTGCTGGGGCTGCCTCTCTGGAAAAAAGATCATTTCAAGCCATAAGAAGCCATGGAAGAAGCCCTGAGCGAGCAGATCTGCTTCTGCGCAGAGCAAACACCACGGGCGTCCGTTGGCACGTCTCCGTCCCGCTGCGGTGAGGGGGGTCGGGTCACCCCGACCAGCGCTGCTCCGGCCGCTCTCACGACATGCTGTTATTAGATTTCAAATCAGGGTGACTCGCTCAGAATTAATGATTGATTCGTGTTGAAGGCCAGATGCTTCATTATCTGCTCGAGCTGGTTTTTTCATCTTCCAAGTTCCTATTGCCTGAGTGGCACCGTGTTAAATAATTAAGCACTAAACAAGGAAATTGCAACGCAGGAGAGCGAGGCCGGCTGGGTGGCCGTTCCACGTCCCCGTTTCCAAGGGCTGCTCCTAAGAGCTGGTGTCAGGGGGCTGATGGGCAGCGGCTCAGCGGGAGCCCCAATTTCTCCTTCCCCAGCCCCAGCAGCTGTGTGGCGGCGAGGCCCCGGCCCCGCAGGGAGAGGGAGATAATTAACCCATCACACGACGAGACACGCAAAGCAACGTACTGCCGGAGGCAATGTCTGCAGGAGCCGAGAGCTGTGCTGAGATCCCGGGCGGCCGGTGTCAGCCCTGCCCCATTCCTCCCGTGAGATGCCCGGCTGGACCGAGACGGAGCGACTGGAGGATTTTTATACCTGTTTCCAGAAGCCCGTGCTCAAGGTCACCTTCTCCAGATGCTGTTCACGGGCAGAGGAGGGAATGAGAGGAGCACGAGACAACCCAAAGGAAGGAGCGGGGAGCAGCTCCCTCCAAAGCTATTAAGGAAGTTGGTCTTTTTCATTAATCACAGCCTCCCCGAGGAGCCTGCCGCAGCCGGGGTCTAAAGGTGCGTAGGCAGCCGCTTCTGCGATGATTTGGTTGATTGGAACAAAATTAAAGTGTTCTTCTGAAAGGAATTTTTGACTGGGAGAGGGTGGGCAGGCTGAGCCTTTCGCCAGGACTGCTCCTGGGCTGTCTCGGGCTCCGTCTGCTGATGGGACGCACACGGAGGAGGGGATGGGGAACGTTAATGAGCCACTCTGCATAAAGAGCGGGCTGGAGCGGGTCTGGTCCCACTGATCCCAGTCCCTGGCAGCCTACCTGGCAAGAAGAGCCGCTCCCCAGCCCCGCGGATGCTCAGGAACGGGCACCATGTCCCCCCCAGGGCAGGCAGCGCACACATCTGCGCTGAGCGTGAGCATCAGCATCTCGGGCATCTTGGGCTTGCTGGTGTTTAATATTGAAGTTGGCTTCTTTTTAACTTGCAAACCCCTCCAGAGGCAGGAGCGCTCAGCCCGTAAAGCTTGTACCCCCAGACTGCTGAAATGAGGTCTGATGCGAACAGCAGGTTTCAGAGAGTCTCTAGCAGGCTGCTGGCATCACTGCAGAAGGCAGAGGAGGGCTCTGCGCTCCTGCGCACGTTCCGTCTAGGTAGGCTGAACTCATGCATAACGGGAGCTTGTGCCCTTCAAAGAAAGTCATTCCTTTTTTCCATCAGACGCGGTTTAATAGAGTAGCAGCTGCCCGCGCGTTTTTGCGAGGCAGGGTTCAGGGAGGGGAGCCCTGCTGCCACGACTCTCCGGAACCCCCCGGGCTCCTGCACGTCCTTCCATCACCGATGGACGCGGCCGTGGCCAGCTGGAGCTCGGCTCTTCTGTTGCCTTGAGGAAGGAGAGGGGTCAACCTTGCTGGACCAAGGGAGGAGCTTCTCCAGCAGACGTGTTTCTTCTCCGTAGCTGCTCCCCGGTGTGTGACCACCCGCTGTGTCCATGGGAGGTGATTTTTGGTTCCTGTTCCCTCGTGTCAAGGTCACAGCACATTTATTTTGAGAAAGTCCCCGAGCAGGGCTGTGCTGTGGCAGAAGGACCATGTCTTGCCTTGCAAAGGACCTGCCGTGCCTTGCTCTGAGCAGCGTTGGGAGACGATCTTCTTCTTGCATTTACCAGAATGTGAGCATTAATGTTGAAGGCAGAGGTCCCCAGGCCCCAGTGTGCCCACCATGAGCTTTGTCCATCTCAGATCACCAAATCTAAAAATGAAAAGACGTTTCCCTGGCTGGTTCCGTGGCCATGGACACTCCCTGCCTGGAGCAGAGAAGCCGTTTCCCCTCCGGAGATGCTGGGGGGATGAAGGGGAGTCGGGAGTCCCACGGTTGCTCACCCGCTGCGGTGGTACCGGACCCTACACCTGCATCGGCTGTGTCCTCTCCCCAAAAGTGTGTGACAGCGGGTTGAGCATGACCGCGTGAAAGCCGTTGTGGTTGTTGGTTTGAGTTGTGCTTCCATGGACAGGAGGGTCTCTCTTTGGAGGAGGTGATCCAGGCAAAACTTGGGTTTCTGGTGTAGTGACAAGGGATAATTAGAGAGATGGATCGTTCCCCAAGAGTACTGAAGCAAATAAACGGTTTGGTGCCCAACGCAGGATGAGAATGGCATCTAATGGAAATGGTGGGTAGGTCAGCGTGGCCATAATTTGGCTTGATGAAGCATCCACATGGGCACGGTGTTAATGCGCTGTTGATATTCAGCCAGGCAATTTCCCCCGCACGCATCGGGCTCTGACTCGTTAGAGCAGAGCTGGGCACTGCAGCAGTAAATGAAGAGGAAAATTGAAGTAATGTTGTATTATAAATTTATGATTTCATCTGCCTGACCTAGAGAGCGTTGAGCGCTGGCGATGCAGGCGAGAGCCCCCCCAGGCAGCTCCGCTGGTGCTGCTGCTGTCAGGCATGGCCGGGGAGAGCCGGGCGGCTGCTGTGTGCTGCCCAAACCAGGGCAGGAGCATCCCGGCCCCGCAGAGCATCCCCGGCCCTGCAGAGCACCCTGGCCCCGCAGAGCATCCTGGGGCAGGGCAGCAGAATAGACAGCATCCTGCGCTGAGCCACAGGCTCCAAAAACACTGGGGGGGCACAGGCAGCTGCCATCCAGCACCGTGTCGGTCCGGCCATGGGGACTGCACCCCTGGCACACCAGTCCCCTGCAGCCCCAAGAGTCATGAGCTGACAGATGTGCTTTGGAGTCATTTGAATCAGAATAAAACTTAATTTTTCTGCTCGGCAAGGAGAGCGGCTGCGGCCAGACACTGCAGAGCGATTTTTCCTTTTGGAGCTCGCAGTGGTGTTAATGGCACTGCTTCCTTAGCAAACAATCCATTTATCAATATTGTTGGTTTAAAAAAAAAAAAAAAGGAAAAAAGGTTTGTAAAGCTTAACTCTGAAAGATCTGATTTAATGACAGAGGTGATTAATTTCTAAGGGAATCCAGCTGTTGAGCTGTGAAATAAATACGCTGGGGCTAAGCAGTGTGTACATACCGCCGAAAGCCGCAGCGTGCTGTCCGGGATCGCACGGCTGCGGTCTCCTGGCACCGCTTAATCCCGTAATCAAAATTCATCCAAGCGTTTTTATCTTCCAGTTTTACATTATGATTAATAGTACATTATATGTACATATAAATCTAATCAGAAACGGAGGGACTTGCTGCGGCAGAGAAATAGCTGTATGATGTACGGGTATGTTAAAGAATAAATAAAAGCAGCAACAGGAGACCCCCAGAAGGACCATTC